>NC_056747.1:197241153-197440148 GCF_019279795.1 Protopterus annectens
AAAATGATGCCTCAGCACAAACAGAAAACGATTGACTTTAACAACTGACTTAGTTTCTGGTGTCATTCAAAGGGGATCCAGTACCCGACAGCCTGGGATGACATGACTGACAAGTCACGCTGCTTTGCCAGAGATTGCCTGCATCTGTCTCCCTTGGACTTCAGGCTGCTGCCTCCCCCATAGTGCCTTTTTTAGGCAATGCCATGAGGTCAAAACTACCAACATGAAAATTTCATCAAAACGTAAATTAAAGGTTATGCTGATAAACGCTAGGAGTCTAAACATGAAACTGCACTCATTGCAAGCATTCTTAATTCTAGAAGAAGCTGACATTTGTGCTGTCACAGAAACCTGGTTCAGAGCTGTAGAGAGCACCCCAGCCATACCAGGTTACTCATCCTATCATTCATTCAGATCCCAAGCCGTGGGCCACAGAACAAAAGGAGGTGAAGTTGCAATATATATAAAAGACATACATACCTCTAGGCTGGTCAAACAGTATGATGCACAGGAAATACTCTAAGTGCAATTAACAATTGACAAGACCCAAGACCCCTATTCAAATCATCGTTAGCTACATGCCTCCAACTCTGACTCAAGATGTCCACTCCAGCTGTCTGGACCTCTTCAAATCTATCAAGATTCAACCCTTTACCCTGATCCTGGGCGACTTTAACTATCCAACCATAGATTGAAAGAAGTATTCATGCCAAAACACAAATGCCCAGAGATTCCTTGATTTCGCCAGTGCAAATGCCTTTGGACAGTTGGTTGACACCCCCACAAGAGGTGAAAATATCTTGGACTTGGTATTAACCAACATGAGTAACCACTGCAGCATCTCTAGAGTGTCATCATTCCTGGTAAGATCCGTCCACAAAGCAGTCACTTTCGAAGTCACCATCTCCCCCCCCCACCCACCCCCAACTAGAGTCAAACAAAAAAACTTCTCCAAAGCTGATTACAACCTCCTGAGGGAAGGTATAAACAGCTTCACAGCCCCCTCCCCCTCCACAGAAACTGGCACATATGTCCAAACTTACACCAGAGTACTATATGAGCATTGATAAAGCTGCATGGAATCAGGAATACCAGACAGGATGAAACCATCCTCCTCAAGGAAGAGTAAACCTGTCTGGTGAACATCTACAACAAACTCTGTAATAAAAGGAAATAATTGCTGTCCAGGACCAAGAAGGAGCATGTGTCTATTGGAAGCAATCTCTCCTTAGCCTGAACAAGCAAATAAGAGCACTAGTGAAATCCTCCAAAGCAAACTTCGAGTCCAAACTGGCCACATCTACTAAAGACAATCATAAGGCTTTCTTCACATATGTCTGCAGTATCAAGGGAAGCCCCCAGATCTGCTCAGAACTGGTGGGGCAAGAACACCACATACACAAACCCTGTAGATATAGCCAACTTGCTGGCAGACAGGTTCAGTGAAAACTTCAGTCCTCTGCCCCCCCCCCCCCCCCATCAGTAAAACAGGACATCCCCAGTACTTGCCCCCCTCCTGTTATCTCTAGGGAGCAAGTCATCACTGCCCTCTCAAAGGCAAAAAAATACAGCCTCCATGGGACCTGATAACATCCCGGGCTGCATCCTCCATGAACTGAGGCAGGAACTTGCAGCACCATTAGGCACCCTATTCAACCAAAACCTGAATACCGGCTTCTTCCCAGCCGAGTGGAGGACAGCTACTGTCATCCCTTTGCACAAAGGTAGCGTTGTCCACTGATCCAGGAAATTATAACCCCATCAGCCTAACTAGCCTGATCTGCAAGACCATGGAGCGGATCATCATGGATCTCATTAACAAGGACATTGGCAACCTCCAGACACTTGATCCCACACAGTTTAGTTTTATACCAATACCCGACTTTCATCCCATCATAAAATGGGTGAAGAAGGACTGCTGGTAGATAACCTGTTTTAACAATACATTAATAGGGCTTTGGCAGTGGCCCACAGAGTTAATAGGAAGTATTTATTCTCTTAGGGCTGTAATTTCCTGGGAAACATGTCAATTGACGACACTTACTGCTGAACAGTCAATCAAAAAATCTGATCAAAATCTGAAAATCAAACAAAACATTTTTGGTAACTGTGTAACATCTTTTTTGGGGGGGGCAAGCCGACCTGCACACATATGTGGCAGGACCCCACCACCCACCCCAAAACACACGGACACTTAAGTATACCTAGTCAGGGGTTGCATAATAGTGGGGGAAAAAAGTCCACTGTTGGCAAAAGTGTTCATTCATTTTGTATTTGATCACTCAAAAGTGCTGTCAGTTGAATGGTAGATGCCCATTTTCTGGTGACCCACATACTGAATGCAATGCCAGAAGTGGACATAACATTTGATGAAAGTCAGACAGCATCTTAAAGACCTGCCTGAGAAATTAAAGTTCAGAAGGCAAAATCATTGGGGTATGGATATTTCTTTTGCAGCAGCTTTCAGAACTCCAGTTATACTGCACCCTTGACCCAGTATTAGGGCAAAAACTGCTCCTGAAAAGTCAGGCTGTTATTAATACGCTTGCAGGAGGTTCACAGACTATCTCCACAGTCTGGATGATGATGCCAGTACCACTGTGTTTCAGGTTTTATATATACTGCTACTCTTCATTGTTTGTCTGGGCTTCTGAATTAGATGTAGAGAATGAGAAGTCAAGCCTCTTTTCTCAGGCTGTCATCTCTTTGAGAAAGATGTGTAACATCTTTCATCCTCCTCCTCATCACAAATGATATAGGGACAGGAGGCTAACCTCATTATGCCAACCTTGTAAAATGTCAAACCCTATTATGCAGCAAGAGTGTAAACCTTTTAAAATGTCTACTACAAAGTCAGCCCTCTAAAAGGGCCCAGCTCTCACAAGCCAGGAATGGGCTTTCCCAACTTTCCAAAAATCTCAAGCCTGCTGGAGGTGCTCCCCAGAACAACCAGTAGCAACTGTTTGATGGATTCCCACATACTGACTCAGCAGGAGACAGTTAGGTGAAGGTTTTACTTCCATGTAATAACCTGGAGAACCATCAAAACCTGTGCTTGTGTCCTACAACATCTTGACCAGTGGCACACCTTGAAGAAAATTGCATATTTACCCTAACAACCATTATCTCCGGTTTTCCTAAGTATATGTTTATTCTCCATTTAGACGTTTATCCCTTTTTGTGCAAGAGGGCAGTAAGGCCACTTTCCATATCTGAGACTGGAGGATTTTTCTCCCATTTTTTCATGATCTTCAAAAGCATCAGGGGTCTCAATTTTTGTTTACTAAACGTAAAAATATTTATTCATTTTATTCTGTGCAGGCCCTTCATTTTGATTATCTAGTCTGTATTGCCTATCTTGCACAAAGCTGGATTTGTTTTATGTCCTAACTATGAAGGATGCTTGCCTTCACATTCACAAAGCCCATTGCATGGTTTTCCTTTTTACAGCAGTAAATCAGAAGTATCATTTCAGGGTATTCCTTTTGTTTTTTTGTCAACATCATGTACCTTAAGTGTTTAAATGTGGTAGCCACCAGTCTTCTCAGCTGTGGGGGCCTACACACTTCCCTACCTAGGCTACTGGCTTCAGTCGTCTGTCTTTGGATGAGTTAACATGCCACAGGAACAAGGTCTTGTACATGTTTTAGTTGTTATGGGTAATAGTCTGGAAAAGTCTCAGTTCTTCTTTGCAGAGAGTAATGTTCCTGGAAGTGAGTAGAACTAATCCTAAACCCGATGTGTATTCCTTTCTTAGAAAGGATAATGAGCACTGCATAGAGCTTCCATCTTTGCCCAGTCCTTTCTGCAAGTTCTGCATACTACAGTAATTAGTCGCATTGTACTAGGATCAGAAGCTAGAGAATCTCAAAGGTCAGATTCCTGTGCCTCCTGAAGTGTTATGAGAAAGGGAGTGGTGGTTAGATATGTGCAGTCTTTTACAGAGTCTACCTTTCCTTTCCTTAAAAAAAAAAAAAAAGTGGAGATGTTCATGTCTTATGCATAAGCATATTCACTTACCTGGCCAGAATTTTCATGTAATTGTGTTAAAAATGAGGGTAATTTGGCTAGATTTTCAGTCCTCAGAATTTCTTCTTCCCAGTCCTGTCTTGGAACAAATAAACAATTTTCTGGAGGTTTTCTACATTAACAGGCAGAGAGAGCCTTGCTGTCATCTCCTTTGATTAGACAATCAACCATTACCTGTCTGTTGTCCCCTGTCACATTCAGGGTTTTTTCAATGTCCAGTCAAATGCTTACCGCAAGGCATGGTCCTCAAACTGTAAATGGTAAGTAAAACATTTATGAGCTGACTTTGCCTGTTAATAGAGTAGGATGCAGTCCTGGGGTAAGTTTTTGGTTTCTCATCCATTGATGCATGTGCTCTTGAATAGAGACAGGGATGACCTTTGTTTTAAATAGATGAGAAATCTGTTCCAGAGCAACAGTATCGTCTGTGAGATATACCTGGCCTTCCAAAAGTTTCTAGTGATGTTGCAGAAGTGGTTTAGATCTCTAACCCAAGTATTTCGGATGCCATTTCACTTGCTGATGTGCAGTAGATCCATCAGTAGTGAGTCAGAGGATGCTTTATATGCCACATAGAGGTCACTTCAGCAGTCTGTAGAATAACGAGTATAGAGACAGGGCTTTGAGTCAGTCCATGTAGGACATATTGTTTAGGCCTTGTATCCTTTTAGTAAGGTGTTTCTGTGGACAGTCCAGTTGTTGCATGTCATGTGTCTGGACAAGTACATGTCAAAGGGAGCCTTATACTCTATGATTGGCCTAATCAGGGATAAGTAAAGGAGGACAGTGACATCCCTAGATATAGATGGAATCCCTTTGTTTATAAGCTGTGCAGTATAGAAGAACTTCTTATGACCTTGATTTTATGACCGTGGACACATTGATCAAAAGTTAGGTCACTGTCCATGTAAGTTCCCAAATTCAGAACTGGGTCAACGTTTAGGGGCGTATTGTCAGTGTGGTAGTTCTTAGGCATAGGTGACTTCCAAAAGGGTACGATCATGCATTTTTTGGCATTTAGTTTCAGTCTATGATTATGGTACCTCTGTGGTCCTACAAGGGAAAAATAAAAGGATAGATTTTTGAAGAAATTTATGAAACTATTTGGTTTGGAAGATGTGAATTCAGTAGTAGAAACTCTAAGAGAATTTACATATTATTCTCTAATGTACAACAACTGGACTAGCCTAGAAAGAAATTATATTTCACAGGAACATGTGCATTTAATTGAAAGTTTTGATACATGTCCAATAGATATTCCAGATCATGTGACAATTTAGATAAAAATTGCAGGGTAATGAAGTAAAAATGAAACACTGGTGCTTCCCCACCTAACTGTTAAAAAGAGAGGAATTTAGGGAATGGGTAGTGGAAATTATTTTGGATTTATTAGGAAGATAGATTTATGCCCTTCCATATCACTGTTGCACAATTCTTCACATAAGGGATTCCCTGCCAAGGGCAGCCCAACATCCGGCCAGTATACCAAAGCCTTAAAAATATGTAGAATTCTTAAGTCACACATACTCCTCACTCAAGGGTTAGGTCATAAAGGTGATATACAGATATATATATACCCCAGAATTTCTTTGCTGCCAGTCTAAATGCTGTCATTGATCACTTGGCTGAATGCTCCTTTTTGTGCGCTGGTTACTGAACCATGTTTCAGATAAGTGCCCCATTGGGGTTTCTTTTTATAGATTTTTGCTATTATTTTTGTGAGTTTACATGTTACCCAGAAAGGGAAAATGTTAGTGTGAGAGGCATATTCCCCATAAGGATTGTCACAAGCAGTGTCTTTTCTGTTTGGGTACTTCTGACGACCATACTCAGTGGTGTATCTGCCAAGTGTTTGTCCCTAAGACCCTGCGTATTCCTCTTTCCTCCTTGTCGATTTACCTGGAGAACCAGCGTATTAAATTGTTGGCGAAAGGTACAATGGTGGAATCTTCCCATCCCAAAAGTCAGCCACCTGCCAAGAAAAAGGCCAAAATGCTTGGGTCTGATTTGACTGCTGCCCCATCTCCACTGGATGTCTCTCTCGAGGCTGGTGAAAGCCCAGAGGATCTCCTGGTTGTTGTCTGATTCCTGTGCTGTGACCCTATCGGAGGCCTGCATAGATCTGACTTCTCGTACTCCCCTGGAGGGTCTGCAAACGTCCTCTCCAGATGTTGAGGGGGAACCTCTGCTGATTGTTTCAGAGGGACCAAGGGGAGATGCTGCAAATCTTAGTTTGGGATTAGATTTCCTACTGCGTTGGTTGAGTGTAGGCAAGGGTCCGAACGCCCTAGGTATTTTAGGGTAGATGTCCCTCAAAAGAAGAAGAAAAACAAAAAAAACTAAACACGTCTCCCCTCTATTAAAGATCCCCAGTGTGAATGGCTGGATTTTACCCAGTGGTTGTTTAATCCCTTAATGGTCTTAAAGCCTCCCCAATTAGTTTCTGTGCCTGCTCCTCCTTGGTCTTCTCCCCTTAAGAGTCACAGAGAGCAGGAATCTTTTGAAGAGGATTTGGATTCTGAGGAAGTTGTTGGCATATGCCTCTTGAATTCCTTCTCCCTTTGGTTTATGGATCTGGTAAGGAGGATTCTATTAGTCCAAACTCTCCCTTGGAAAAAAATCTCCTTTTGGGGCATTATTTCTCCCATGATGGAGTATTTGAAATGGGACTGTTTTCAGATTTCTGATATTCAAAAGAGTTGTTGTGAACTCCTCAACCCTGTGCTGTACCTCCAGTCTTGGCTGACCCTCTAGATACATTTTCAGCAGCCTCTGATTCTCAAACTCCAGCCCCTAAGAAACCTGATACATTTTGTAAGTTGCCTGATGATGATAGTTTTTGTACAAATGTCCTTCTGCTGATCCTTCTGCAGAGTCTGTCTCATCTGACAAACCTTCTAAACTTTTGTCTTCTACTGAACTGCTTCCTTCAGACAAGGACAGTAGAGCTGTGGAACATTTAGGTAAAAAGGTACATGCTGTTACCACCCTGGATTTCAGAGCTATTAATTGGCAGACCCATATGAACAGGTATGTTTTAGCCCTTCTTAAGTTTCTCAGGCAATCTCTGACCTGCCTGATTCAGAAGGGAAGGTCTTGGCCCTTTGTCTACTGGGTTCTACCTCTGAAGTAATTCGCCATTGTACTATGATGCAGTTCATGCCTCATCTAGGGCTGCTTCCTTTGGTTCTGTTTTAAGACATTATTCTCGGCTTTGTCTCCATCCCTTACTGATGATGTTAAGGCTAAATTGTTAGATCTGCTCTTGGTAATGAGAGCCTTTTGGTTCTGCTGCTGAGCCCTTTACATCCCTCCAGGATAAAGGCTCTATCTGACAGTTTGCTTCCCCTTTCCTTGGTTTCAATTCCCTTATTCCTTCGACTTTCCCTGTCCCTTCCCAAGTGATTAAGGGTCACTCAGGAGTCTGAGTTCTGTCCATCTACGTCAGGGATACTTCATTGTGTAGAAATCCCTTTCTCTTTTTCTGGACATACCTCACCCTCCTCAGAGACGGCTTCCATGTGAAGTTGTTCAATCTCACCGTTCATTCATCACTGATGGGTTCGGAGTCGATCCCTCGGCTCCGACACGGCCATTAGCAAGCTCGAGGTTTACCAAAAGCTTGAGACCTAGCCTCTTATCCCATGATGCACTGCCTGGAATACCCCAGATCTAGTTTGCCACGGCATAGATCTCGTGTTTCCAGAGCTCGATTCCTTTATTGGAGAAAAATAGGATTTATGCAAGTTAAATTCTTTCTTTCAAATAACTAATTTTTATTTATTGTTATTTACTGTTTACCCCTTGTTCCCGTCTTATCTTTTGTATTAGGAAAGTGTAGTTTTTTGTTAGTTAAGTGCCCCTTGGGCCTACTTGTCAGGGCGTAGTTGTGAATTAACAACTAACTCTATAGTTAACAGCAGTTGTCTTTATTTTAGTTGTGCAGTACCAACTTCTTTAAAAGTTTTTTTAGTTTACTTTAGGATGTCACAGGACAAAGACAAACGGCCTAAATCAGGCTTCAAAAAAATGTCCAGATTGTGGACAAAAAATGTCCATCACCAATGGACATACACAATGTGTATATTGTTTGGGCTCACATCATCTTCAGGAGTCATGTAGCATATGTCATGCTTTTCCTCCGAGGGTTTTGCTCGAGAGAAAAAGAAAATTAATAGATAGAGGCCTGCTCAAACATTCCTTTGAGGTTTTGTCTAGCCAGGATGGGGCGGGTCAGTCCGCTATATCTTCAAAATCTTCGTTGGCTTCTAGTTCTAAGTCATCGAAGCATAAGACTGCAAAATTGGGAGAATCTGCTGGAACATCGGCCCCAATGCCTTCGGTGTCGATTGTTTCCATTGTTCGGAGCTGGCCTATGTCCCTGGAGCCTGTATCCGAGACTCCTCCTTCTCCCTTTCTTCAATCTTTGCCTTCTGTAAAATCTTCTAGGTCTTCTGTCAGCCTTTCTGATTCAGACATGGATCGACTGGTGCAGAAGCTGCTGAAGGCTCCAGGACTTCCCAAATTGTCAGCTCCGACCGTTGCGTCGGAACCGAAGACCACTGTTATGGGCATTTCTACTCCTCCTCCGAGCCACACCGGTACTTCGGAGCCGGAGGGGCAGACCTGATTCTTGTAGAGCCCGTGGAGCCGAGGCCTGCTTCTGCGCTATCGGCTCCATCTGCTCGGACTTCATCGGCACCGACCGTGGAGTCTAGGAGCCCACGCTCTCCAGTTGGCTCCGGGGGGACAGTCGCACTGACTTGTCGGTGCCGACTCCCTTTCGGAGCCTCGGCTAGGGTGAGCTCGGCTCCTACCTAGGGTTCGGAGCCCATGGCCTCTGTGCAGAGGGAGCTGGCGGTTCCTTTGGAGACTTCGGTTCCTTCGTGTCAAAGTCGTGAGGCTATCGGAACCAAGAGGAGAGCTTTGTCCCCAGTGACGGTCTCAACTTCAGGTTTAGCCTCTTCTTCCCCTATAGCTTCTGGGTCTGCTTCTGTTCCTGTCATCCCAGCCCAGCCCAGCGTCGAGACCCTGAGCCTCAGGTAACCCCACAGGGTGTTCCTTGCTCTTCTGAGACCTCTCCAGAAATCCCCACTGAAGAGGTTCCCAGGAAGAGAACACTTAGGAGGAGACACTTAGACTCTCCACAGGAGTCTCTGACATCAGACACTGACTTAGATGAGTCAGAAGGGTCCCCACGATCAACCTCTGAGGATATCTCCTTTGCAGAGATACTTGAAATCCTTAGGCAGAGGGGTGATTGGCAGTCCAAAAGCCTTACTGAGGATGAGTCAGTGCTACTGAAGGCTTTCAGGTCTCAACCTTCCACCTCTTGGGTGTCTCCACTGTACGATGAGCTCATGCAGCTGAATTCTCGAAGTGCGTGGGAGTCACCGGACGCGATGGAGCCTGTTCCCCAGAGGCCCAATTCATCTCTGCCCCCGAGGATAAGCAGTTTCTGACTAAAGGAGTGCCTGTTGATGCCAGGGTGGTGGCAGCAGCCACCAAGAAGGAATTATCCGAGACTTCTTCATCAGTCCATCCCCCTAATAGAGATTCTAGGATTATGGACCGATACGGGAAACGCATCTTCAGTTCAGCAAATTTTCATTGCGATCGCTGAACTTACCTGACCCACTTTACTAGACTACAGAAAGATCTCCTCAAGGAGTTAGGAGATACTCTCCAGGGTTCTGTAGCTATGGGAGTTGCCGACAAAGTGACCACCTAGCTTGCTACCCTAAACTCCATAGTAAGCTCATCCATGAGGCTCATTTCATATGCAGCCGAGGGTTCGAGTAGGGCTGCAGGTTCAGGAATTGCCTTACGTAGACAGCCCTGGATGTGCCTATGTTCCTTCGCAGAACCCCACAAGGCTTCTTTCATCAATGCCCCATTCTATGGCACTGCTCTCTTCGGGCCTAAAGTGAAGGAAACGCTCACCAGGAGTGAGCAAGACGGAAAGACTCTGTCTGCCGTCGGAGTCCGTTTTGTCACCACTATGCGGCCTTATCCCAAAGGCACTAAGGGAGGCAAGATGTGGTTCCAAAAATCTCACACAGCCTTTCCAGACACCAGTGGTGATACTCCCTTTAGAGGCAGAGGAAGGGGTAATAACGGAAGACGCCGCTCTCGTGGCAGAGGGGGCCCGCAGCATCAAGGTGACAGAGATCAGTTCTCTGGTCAACCTTACCAGCGTCCCTGAAGGGAAGCCCGACTGTTCTACTCTTGAGGCAGTTGGGCGTCGCTTATCCCTGTATCCCTACGCCTGGCTAAAAATCTCCTATGACAAATGGGTACAGAGAATATTTTCCAGAGGATATATCATACCATTCACCTCCTTCCCAAAAACCCTAATGAAAATCCCAGACGTACCACCCCGTTACAGGGAACAAGCAACATAAGAGGTCCAAAAGTTGCTAGAAAAAAGTCATCCAGCCAGTCCCAGCAGACCAAACAGGGTCCGGAACTTACTCAAGGTTCTTTTTAGTACCAAAGAAAACAGGAGACTGGAGACCTATATTGGACCTCAGCAGACTCAACCAATTTGTAAAGAAGGAGAAGTTCCAGATGGTCACGCTTGAGCCTATTCTTCCCTTTTTAGGGAAAGACAATTGGATGTGCTCGATAGATCTCAAGGATGCTTATTACCACATAAAAATGGACAGGGCATTCAGAGAGCACCTGCATTTCCGGCTGGGAGCCAGTCATTACCAATTTCGAGCCCTGCCCTTTGGTCTCACTTCAGCCCCCAGAGTGTTCACCAAGTGCATGGCAGTGGTAACGGCTCACCTGAGGCATCTTGGATTCTAGGTGTTTCCGTATTTAGATGATTGGCTCCTTTCTGCCACCACCAGGCATCAACTAGTTCAATCAGGAGACCACACTCTGACTCTCTGCAATCAGTTGGGCAATTACCATCAACTTCAAAAAGTCTGCCTTATCACCATCGCAGCATATAAACTTTATAGGAGCAGAGTTAGACACCTCAACCATCACTTTAAGGCTACCATTAGAAAGAATCGCTCTGCTGCATCAGAAAATCAGCTCTCTAGTATCAAAGACAAAAGCACCAGCATCAGAAGTGTTAAAAATTTTGGGTCTGATGGCTGCTGTAGTCATAGCCATTCCTCTAGCGAGAATGCATATGAGAATACTTCAATGGTTACTTTTCACTCAATGGTCTTACCTGGAGCTTCCCATGAGTCACACAATATTGATCACAAACTCATGCAAGAAGGACCTTCAGTGGTGGTTGACGTCTCATCATGTAACCGTAGGTCACCCATTTGTACTTCCACCTTCGATAGCCACTGTGACCACTGACACCTCCCTGATAGGGTGGGTGGAGGGGGGCATTATCAGGAGAGGACTGTCCAAGGCACATGGACAGAACAGGAGTTACATTTGCATATCAACATCCTGGAGATGAGAGCAGTACTTTTGGCGTTGCAGTACTTCCAAGACTCTCTTCGTCACGGGACCATTGCAGTTCAGACAGACAACATGTCAGTGGTCTGGTATTTGAGCAAACAAGGCAGGACCAGATCTTACCCCTTATGCCGAGAAGCCCTCATAGTTTGACAGTGGGCTGTATCCTCCCAGCGTTCTCTGTTGGCAACGCATGTCCCAGGAAGATCCAACATGATGGCAGACAAACTGGGCAGGGCAATTTTATTGCCTCATGAGTAGTCCCTCAAACAAGAGATAGCGGACAGGATTTTCCGCAAATGGGGCCAGCCTTGCTGCAATCCTTTTGCCAGTCACCTAAACACCAAATGCAGAAGCTATTTTGCCCTGATCCCCCCCTCCGGGAGAGTCGCCAAGGGATTCACTTGTACACAATTGGCCCCCGGGTCTTCTCTATGCATTTCCACCAGTCCCTCTGATTTCAAAGATTCTACAGAAAGCTTCGTTGCTAAGGAGGACTATGATTCTAATAGCCTCTCATTGGCCTCGACAGATTTGGTTCCCATTCCTACTTCAGCACCTAGTTAAGGAACCATGGATTCTGGACCTGGTTCCAGACCTGCTGACACATCTGACGGGGAACCTCCATCCTTCTCTACAGTCTCTGCAGCTCCCAGCTTGGCTGTTCCAGTTCCCCTCATAGCCAGGCTTGATAATATTTCTCAGGATACGAGATGCATCTTGTTGTCTACCCAAAAGCCTTCCACCAGAAGATTATACCTCAGCAAATGGAAAAGATTTTCTTTATGGGCCTGCAAACAGAACATTGACCCTTATAAAGCACCCATGTCTTCCATCTTAGAATTCCTTACCATGATTTTCAACAAAGGTTCAGCAGCAGCTACAGTACGAGTTCAAATGGCTGCCATTGCTAACTTTCACCTAGGAATAGACGGATTTGACATTATGGCCCATAAGCTGTCTAAAGCCTTTCTCAAAAGGACCTTCCACATCAGACCCCCAGTGAAAGCTCCTTATGCACCGTGGAATCTGAACTTACTTTTGTCCTGCATTATTCTTCCTCCCTTTGAACCAGCATCATCCTGTGAAGTGAAGTTCTTGTCATGGAAAACTCTGTTTCTAGTGGCCATTACATCTGCCCATAGAGTGTCAGATCTTCAAGTCTTATCTATCAGACCACCTTATTTGATTTTTCACCCTGATAGAGTATCACTCAGAAGAAATCCTTCCTTTTTGCCTAAAGTTTGTTCCGAAACTAATATTAATCAAGTCATTGAGTTACCAGTCTTCTTTCCCAACCATTCTAACAAAGTGGAGTATATGCTACACAAACTTGATGTTCACAGACAGCTCAGATTTTATCTGCACAGAACTAAAGATATTAGGAAATCAGACCAACTCTTTTTATCCTTTTCAGAAACCAGAAAAGGTAGGCCAGTGGCTAAAACAACTCTTTCTAAATGGTTATTGGATTGGATTGCCTTTGTTCATTCAGCTGCCAATATGCCTTTGCCTCAAAAGATTAAAGCTCATTCTACCAGAGCAGTATCTACATCTGCTGCTTTTCAAGCCAAAGTGCCTTTAGATAATATTTGTGTGGCAGCCACTTGGTTTAAACCTCATACCTTCATCACTCCTTACAAAGTGGATAAGACCTCCAGGGACAGGGCCTCTTTCGGGTCCACAGTGATGGGAAATGTACTTCCGTGAGCCACCTGAGATTTGGGGTGCTAGGGAAGCTACCCATCAGTGATGAATGAACGGCGAGATTGAACAACTTCACCTAAAGAAGTTATGTACTCACCATAATGTTCCATGCGAGTTGTTCTATCTCGCCTTCATTCTCACGTCCCTCCCTCCATCCCCCACCTAGCTGACAGTTGACTTGGAATCTAGCTCCATCCTAGTTATGCATTCCTTTTTCTTTTTTGTTGGAGTAATTGTTATCTGACAAAAGTAGTACACTCAGCAAATAAGATCTGAGGTATTCCAGGCAGTGCATCATGGGATAAGGGGCTAGGTCTCAAGCTTTTGGTAAACCTCGAGCTTGCTAACGGCCATGTCGGTGCCGAGGGATCGGCTCCAAACCCATCAATGATGAATGAGGGCGAGATAGAACAACTCAAATGGAACGTTATGGTGAGTACATAACTTCTTTTTTCTTTCCATTACTGCTTCAGGGCCTTTGGGCACAGGGCAGCAATTAAGTCAGGCCCCGTGGCCAGGAAGAGAATGCATTTTATTCCAGAATATTTCTGGTTCCCAGGAAAGAAGGCACCTGGAGATCCATTATGGATCTTTCTCAGCTCAACACCTTTCTGAAGGTCCCTTCCTTTCAGATGTCTCTTCAAACCCTGTTCTGTCGTCTTCTTTCCTGGGCTTTCTTAGTATCCCTGGACCCTGAAGTATGCTTATCTTCACATCCCAATTCATCCCCTTTTCAGAAAGTTTTTACGTTTCTCTGTCTCTTCCTTGCATTTTCAGTTCTCTGCTTTGCCCTTTGGGATTTCTGCTACCCCAACGGTATTCAACAAATGCCTATCTCCTGTCATTGCCTTTTGCAGGATGAGAGTGGTTAAAATCTTTCCTTATCTGGATGGACCTGCTCATTCAGATGCCCCCCCCCCCCCGAAGTCTCTTCAGCACGTCCAGCTTACGGTTTGTCTCTTACAAAGCCTGGGGTACACCATAAACTTTCAGAAATCAGTCCTGGTTCCTTCTCAGGATCATGTTTTTTTTCTCCACTTTTCCTGTGCTACTTCTAGCCAGATTCTATATGAGAAAGCTGTAGTGGTTCCTAAAGTCATTGTGGCTTCAATACTGTCATCCACTGGATGTTCTAGCTCCTTTCCTTCCATGCCTCAAACTCGAGCTTTATTGGTGGGTTCATCAGCTTTCTCTCAACCCAGGGCTTCCTTTTCAACCCCCAGTCCCGTCTCAGAAACTTTTTCAGATGCCTCGGACAGGAGGTGGGGAGCTTCTTTCAGTTGCTTCAAGGTCAGTTGTCTCTGGCCTCCTCTTCAGAGGTCAGATCACATCAGCGTAAAAGAATTGAGAGCTCTCCTTTTAGCTCTTTAGACTTTTCATTCCCTCTTTCTTCCAGGGATCGCAAAATCTTCACGAATACCACAGTGATGTGGTATGTAAGCAAGCAAGGGGGGACATGAATCCTACCTTCTTTGTAAACTTGCCCTTCAGGTCTGGATATAGCCTTCCAGTATTGATTGACTCTTCAGGCTGTCTACATTCCTTCAGAGCAAAATACAGTGGCAGACTCTTTGAGTAGGTCCAATGCACAGGCTCACAAATGAATGCTTCACAGAGATGTGTTTCTGGACATTGTACATCAGTGGGTACTCCACAGGTAGATTTTTTTGCCTCCCCATTGAGCAGTCATCTTCTTGCTTTTTGTGCCAGAGTCCCAGGTGCTATGAGTTTGAAGGTGGACACCATCTCCTTCCTAGGGAAAGACAGGTTTCATTACACCTTCCCTCCCCTTCCTTTGATTCCAAGGGTCCTGCTCAAGATCACGCAAGACTCCCCCATAGTCTTACTGGTGACTCTCCCTTTTGGCCCAGATAGCATTGGTTTCTACCTCTTTGTCACCTAGCCAGAGGCAGTCACACCAAGTTACCCCACCAAGGTTGATCCTTCTCACACAAGACCAGGGGTCGCTGATCCAACCTTACTTGTCCACTCTTCAACTGATGCTGTGGGTGATAGGGTATTAATCCCTTTTAGGAACCTTTTTTTTTTCTGAGGGCATGCTTGGGGTTCTGCAGGAGGCCAGGAAACCCACTGCCAGGAAATCATATTTGTCCAGATGGAAGAGATTTTGGTCTGGTGCCTTTATAGGGACGAGGATCCATTTTCTGTGGGGATCCCTCTAGTTCTCTCTCATTTGTGTGAATTCCTTCATGCTGAGTTAGAATATTCTTCATTTAAACTTCACCTTTCAGCTGTTTCTGCTCGTCTGCCATTGATGATGACTCTTACTTCTAGGTTTGAGGCCAAACAATTTCTTAAAGGCATCCTTCATATCAGGCCTCTCAGGAAGCCTGTTCCACCTTCCTGGAACCTCAGTTTTTACTTGAAAAATTGACTCCAGCTCCTTTTGAGCCTGTAGTTTCAGCTTCCTTGTGGCATTGTACTTGGAAGACTGTTCATCCGGCCCTTACTTCAGCTAACAGAGTCTCTGGAGCTCCAGGCATGTATGGCTGTTCTTTCTTGTTTTTTTCATAGGGGCATGGTGTTTCTTTGTACTAATCCTTCTTTTATGCCTTAGGTGGTTAATAAATTGTCCCTTGATCGTCTGTTAATTTTCCTTCCTGTTTTGCTTCTCTGCAGTCTGCTAGTGAGAAGTTTCTTCATACTTTAGATTTGCATAGACAGCTCAGATATTATTTGGCTAAAACCAAAGGTATTGGCAAATGTAAGCAACTTTTTGTTTCCTTTCTTCTCTGGTCTCTAGGTTTGGCTGTTTCTAGGCAAACCATACCCACCTGGATTTCTAAGGCCATTTCTTTTTGTTTCCTTTCTTCTCTGTCTCTAGGTTTGGCTGTTTCTAGGCAAACCATACCCACCTGGATCTCTAAGGCCATTTCTTTTTGTTTCCTTTCTTCTCTGGTCTCTAGGTTTGGCTGTTTCTAGGCAAACCATACCCACCTGGATCTCTAAGGCCATTTCTTTTTGTTTCCTTTTTTCTCTGGTCTCTGGGTTTGGCTGTTTCTAGGCAAACCATACCCACCTGGATCTCTAAGGCCATTTCTTTTTGTTATCCTTTTCATGGTAAATGTCTTTCTACCTCGGTAAAGGCTCATTCTACTAGAGCTGTTGCTTCTTCGGGTGCTTTTTTCAAAGGAGTGCAATACCAGCTCCATCCTTGAGGCTGCTACTTGGACTTATGTCCGTGCCTTCACTAAGCATTACAAGTTGTATGTTTCCAGAGCAAGAGCTGCCTTAGCCAGAGCTATCCTGTATGGATTTCTAGATGGCTCCTCTGTGCCCTTCTCCTCCCAAGTTTCATCTTGAGCTTTTGTACTCTCCCTTATGTGAATGTAAGTTGTGTTGTCTATGAATATTCTATTCTCAGGTATTTTGTAAATATTGTAAGTAGATTGTTTCATTTTTTTCTTGTAATATGTATTCTTAAATTCGAATTGTCAAATGTATTTACTTGTTCTATTTTATTCTGTATTTTTTTCTCTTTTTAAATGAAATAAAATATTTTGAGGGGAAAAAAAAAAAAAAAGAGTACTCCAACAGTGATATGGAAGTATGTAGTGTGGTTGTGTAAAATCTTACCATAACAGTAGATATCCTTGTCTTCACTGTTGCAGTATTCACACACACACCCCTTCTGCTCTGCCGTATTCCTTCGGTTTTCCTGGAATTCTTTTCCTCTCTCTCCTTCTGGATGCACATGTTCCTCCTAGCCCTTAGGAATATTTGTTCCTCCTGGGGCTTTTTTCAGTTCTGAGGTATATACATTCATACGCCACATTTATGCCCTACGCCTTGAGTGGGGAACATATATGTGTGATGTACAACGTCTACATATTCCTAAGGCTTTGGTATACTTGATGAATGTTGGGCTGCCCTTGCAGGAAACCCCTTATGTGAAGAGTACTGCAACAGTGAAGAGAAGGACATCTGCTGTTATGATAAAATTTTACACAACTCTTCTTTGTTCAGAAGTTATAGCTAGGGAGTGGGATAAAATTAAAGTGGGATTTAAAATAGGGTAGAAACAAACTGAAAAGAGATATGGTTAAGAACTAATAAGAATTATTTAGAGAGGCTGACATTGCAGAATAAAGGGAATCTCACAGAACAAGAAGAGGCACAACTTCAGAGTGCTAAAAAAAAAAAAATAAGGGGCTACCTGGATAATATGCATGAATTTAGAAAGACTGCTGTTAAGCAGCTTTTATTTTTTGATAACTCCAGAGCACAAAAAACTTTTAGCATAATGACTCAGGCAACAGAAAGTAGAAAGGGTTGTTGCCAAGCTTAGGTAGCCTAAAACAGCGGTCTCCAACCTTTTTTAAACCAAGGACCAGTTTCTCCAACCTTTTTTATATACCAAGGACCAGTTTCACGTAAGACAGTTTTGTACGGACCGGTCATAGTGCATGCATAAAAATAAGGCATAATAAAGTGCATAGTAAATACAACTCACCATAACGCAGAATCAATGGAAGCCCTGAGCTTGTTTCCCTTCAGTGTGACAGTCCCATTTAGGGTTGATGGGAGACATTGACACCAGAAGTCTGTTCCTTATGCCCAGTCTACTCTGTAATTTCATTTTGGTTGCTGTAATTGCAGAAAACCCCACTTCACAAAGATAGGATGTTGGAAATGGAAGCAGGGTTTTTAGTGCTTATTCTACTGCGGTGGTGGTGCTACGGTAGCGTTGTCCTGTTCGATTCTCAGCGAAAGCGTCTTCTGTGTGGAGACATGCGTGAATGGACGTACTTACGTTGAAGGCTATGCATCAGGGCTGGCAACTCTGTACGTAAAAATCTACTGACAATCATTAGCGGACCGGAGTTCCGCTGTGGCGACCCCTAACTGGGAAAAGCTGAAAGATGCAACATTCTAGCAACTTTCTAAGTTTATAAAAGCAATATTTAAAATCTGTCCATATTATTTGTGACTCTGTCATACTTCTAAACTGTCCAGATTTTCACAGAATGTGCACTTTTGCCTCATATTTGTGGTCTGTTCCTCATAAAATTTGTGGTTTCCTGGATTTTTATGGTGAATAAGTGAGTACTGAAGTCATCATATAATGACAGGCACTTGAGTTTCATACTTTATATCCTTCAGAAAATGCATGGTAACACAAGACCTTGCGTTCTATCAACTTTCTGAGTTTATAAGAACAATATTTAAAATTTGCCCCTATTTTGGGGGCTTTGTCCCCATATTATTTTTGGCTTTGTCCAAATTTTTTGTGCCCACAGGTTGAGAGCTGTGGGCTCCGTCCAGATTTATTGTGCGAGTGGGTCGAAAGGTATACAAACCTCTTAATTGATGCTGCTGCCAAGGATTGCTGTCACTCTTCACCATACCTCTTAATTGTCCAGATTTTTGCCTCTTTTTTTTTTTTTGGTCTGTTCCTCATAAAATTTGTGATTTTCTGACAAATCAGTGGGATGATCTGAGGATTTAAGTCCGTAAATAATGACATGCAGTTAAGTTTCAGAAGTGAGATCCTAAAGAAAATGCATGCTAACTCAAACCGTGTTATTATAGCAACTTTTTCATTTTATAAGAGCAATATTTAAAATCTGTCCCTATTTTTGGGCCTTTGTTCCCCCATTTTGTACTAAATAATGACAGGCATTTGAGTTTCAGATGTTGCATTCCTCAGTATATGTATGGTAACACAAGACCTTTTATTGTAGTAATCTTATAAGCTTATAAGAGCAGTATTTAAAATGTGTCCCAGGTTTTGGGGCTTTGTACCCCATTATTTTTAGCTTTGTCCAGTTTTTTTTTTGTGCTAAGAGGCTGAGAGCTATGGTGGAATGTATTACAAAGGTAATGATTAATTTGGGAGAGTCAGCTGTCTAAACACAGGTCATGTTTACATAGTATTGTACACTTCAGTCCCTAGTGCATGTATTTCTTGTTTTTGCAGTTTTCTGTAAACATATAGGAAGTTAAGTAGCTTATGGTTATTTTCTGCTTTGTAAGGTAGGGAGAGGTCATCTCGAAAAAGTAGATGACTGAGTTCAGTGATAAAGATTTTATGTAATTGTAGGGAGTTTATTATTGAGTTTTTTTTTTTTGTTGTGTTTTTTTTTTTCCTGCTGTGGAAACGTCTTTTTTGAAGGTGAACTATATTCTTTTGAGAGATGCATGCAAAAGTGGGAATTATTTTCCAGTGTGACTCTAGGGCTTTGTCCAGATTTGTAGTACTAAGAGGTTGAGAGGTATGCCCTTCACTCTCTCTCTCTCTCTCTGTCTCGCGCACGCACGCACACACACACACACACACACACACACACTCTGTTGTGCTTTCATGCATGCATTGACACACACCCACACACTTTTTTTTCCGTTTCATTTATTTTTATTTTACACTCTACCAACAGCAAAAGCACTGCTTAGCGAGTGTAAAATAACAGCTCGATCAATCTCACTGTTCACTCTGTCATACACAGTCTCCTCTGCTTTCACACATGAATTCACTCACACGCAGATAGAAACATAAACACACTTACATACACACATTCCCTTTTTTGTTTTACTCCCTGCCTAAAAGTTTCCAGCAGCCAGTACCGGTCCACGGCCCGGTGGTTGGGGACCGCTGGCCTATAACAAGGAAAATAACTGTCAATTTCTAGAGGTATTAGAATTATTTTAGAAATTATATGAAAGTCTCTATAAAGCAGATAAATGTTGAAATCAAGAAAAAGCATAAATGGAAATCTTTATGGAAGAATTAAATATGCCAAGGTTAGAGGTAGTTGAGGCTCAATTAGCGTGGTGGTACAGTGGTAGCATTGTTGCCTCACAGCAAGAGGTTCTCCTGTTCGATTCTCGACTGGAGTGCCTTCTGTGTTTAGTCTGCATGTCCTCCCTGCGGTCAAGTGGCCTCCGAATGACATGCGTGAATGGGCGTGCCTTCGCTGAAGGTTGGGCGTCAGGCTGGCAACTCGGCACCATAAAAATCTACTGCCAATCATTAGGGGACCGGAGTTCTGCTGTGGTGACCCCTAACCAGGAAAAGACGAAAAGACAGACATTAGGAGTTAGCATTGGAAGAGATGAGATAAAAATGGTGATATACAACCAGTCTATAGGAAATTCTCCAGATGGTATTCCTGTGGAAATTTGGAAGCTAGAAGGGAAGAAAGTGATAAATATCTGGAAGGTGTTTAACAATTTTTTAAAAGGAGGTGAAGCACCAACATCCTAGATGAAAGCTGTGGTGCCTGTAATAACTACAGATGGTAAAAACCCATTCAGATCCAGCTTCATATAGACCCGATTTGATTCTAAACCATGATTATAAAGTGTTTATTTGTAATGGCTAAAAGAATGGCAAAGGTGTTGCCAAAATTGATAGATATGGATCAGTTGTCGTTTTGTGGAGGTGAGGCAAATATTTGACAGCATTAATACAATAATGATGATCAAGAGGTAAGCAGAATGTAGGAAAATACCACTGTTGTTGAGTCTTTATGCAGGGAAAGCATTCAACAGAGTAAACTGGGATTTTGTGAGTAGTGTAATGGAAGCATTTTCATTCCCTGACACAAAAATAATATTAATTAGGAGGATATATGAGAGATCAGAGGCGAAAATTAAAGTGGGCGGTTTCCTCTCTGATAACTTCTGTCTGAACAGAGGAACTAGCTGTCCCTTTTCCCTTTGTTATTTGCGATATATTTAGAACCATTGGCAAAGAAAAGGGACTCAAATTCAAGGATACAGTTGGCATGGTAATCAAGAAGAGTTGGCTTTATTTGCAGATAGTATTATTTTATATATAAAATGACATATCAGTGTTGTAGAGCATTGTAAGACAGTTTCAGGTCTTTTTGGCATATAAAATTAATGAAAATGAAACAAAGGCTATACCTGTAAACTGTGTACCCACACACAAATTGGTTCAGCAATATCCATATTTATAGGGACATGGTAAAATGAAGTACTTAGAAAAATGGGTTAGAAAGGATTATTTTATGGCAGCTAAAGATATGTGGGGAGTGCCTAAACAAAAGATAATACAAAAACTGAGGGACTGGAAGCTTTTGTTTATGGACATGGATATCAAGATACAAGCAGTAAAAATATTTTTAATCCCTTTAGTTTTGTACACAGGTTAGGCATATTTTTATCAACCAGAAGAGACGTTGTAGATAGCAATGAATAAAGAGTTAAAGAATTTTACCTGGAAGGGGAAGAAGGCAAGTGTCAAATGGGATAATCTGATCCTTCCAATAGAACAAAGTGGATTTGGATTACCTGATTTAAAGAGTTATTTTAGAGCTACACAGTTAAGGCTCCTATACATAGCACAAGCAAAAAGCTATATTTCAAAGTGGAAAGGGATGATAGTGAAATAGGGTGGAAGATCAAGAAATATGGAGAGAGTGGGATTTTGGATGCATATTTTTAAGAATAACAATACCCATATGGAACATTATATTCATAAAATGGCAGAAAGTATTTTAAGAACTAAGCCAACACAGAAATAGAAAAAGGAGATTCTGCCGATAGGGATGATTGCAGTTAAGGGTACAGAAATAGGGAAGAGGGGGACAGGAATTTACAGGAGAAAACTGGCAAAGGAACCAATGTACTGGAAGCAAATAATTAGAGAGTGAAAGGTAATAGAATGGGGAGAGGCCAAGAATACATTTGGACTGCAGGTTACAGAAACTGCCTTCCCTATCAATGATTGATATCAGACAGAGAGAAAGGGATAGTGGAATCCTAAGTGAAAGACTAGCACTGGTAGTTTTTTGTTGAATCTAGAGTAGGAGCTGCTTTTAAAAAGTTAATTAGTAGGGCATATAAAATTTTGCAAGATAACTATAGGAATCAATCAGAGGAGGTTAGAAAAGCTTGGCAAGAGAGATTGGATAAAGAATTTGCAAAGAAACAGTGGGCTGATATAGGTGTGGTTCCCACATTCTCAACAAAGTCTAGAAGCTGTGGGATTTTTGCTTGGAAGTGTTTGCAGTGGTATTTTTATACTCCAGCAGACTCCAAAAAATTTTTCTTGCGGTGATTGCAACTGTTGATGTGATGTGGAAGAAAGAGGTAATTGAGAACATTGTTTTTGGGAGTGTAATGAATTGGCAGGCTTTAAAAATTTCCCTGCAGGTAATCCATCAGAATTACTGTGTGAGCAAATTTGTGTAACTAAGGATTTTTTTTTTTTTGAACTGGGATGCAGGATTCGAATTGCATGGACATAGTAAGGCTTTGCTTAGTTTAACTCTGGTTGCTTCCTAAAGGCAGTTACTAGAAAATGGAAATCAGATTTAAATCAATTGTATTTGAAGTAGTGAAAATAGTAACAGAGATAAAAGAACTTGAAGTGGGATCCTTAGAAAAAGGTAGGAGGAATTTACATAGAAGAAAAATAAATTGAGGGAACAAAGCATGCAGGTTAATGTTTTAAAGGAGGATTGAGATAGGTATAAGAGAGGGCAGGAATTGAGTGAACTATGTAATCCTGGATTGAAAGTGACTGTAGAAAAGATTGTATGTGATGTATAATGTTTGTAACTGAATGTCAGTATGGCTTGTTTTCATTTATATAAAGGTATGATTGGCTGCATCATAAGTGATAATTCAATGAAGATGATTTTAAAATAGATGGAATACTGAAACTTTCATGCCTTGTTTATATGTGTTTTTTAACCGAGTAATTGCAGCTATGCCTGCTTGTACTCTGTAGTAAATGAAAGTCTGAAAGGAGATTGGCTAACTAGAGTGCAGAGTTAAACTGAACGTAAAAATATTGCAAAATGCTGAATTTGTTGTTTGACGTTATATTTGCAGTTTGACATTTTAAATAATAACATACAGAGACCTTTTCTTTTGCATTTCATAGAAATGAAAATGGGAAAGAAAGCAGCTTGTTATATTCTAGTCCTAGCATTTTAAATGGAGTTAAACAAGGGCCTTTGGAGACACCGCCTTCATCACCTGTGACCCATCAAGCTGCCATGGAGAAAAGCAGTGAAAAGGTAATTGGAGTAAATTTGAAGCTGATTTGATTTTCATGTGCTTTGTGACCTGTGCAGGTTACAGTTTGTTTACGAGATGACCTGAAGCCAGTTTCTTCACTTATTTTGTTTAGCAGAATGATCCTGTTTTGCATTGTGAAGAGGTGACACTGGGTCTTTGCCATCCCAAGAGCAGACAAGAATATATGACATCTGTGAAATGGCAATACATACTGCCAGTTGTTTTTTTGGTAGCACTATCTAAAAAAGTTGCAGAGAGAGTTTGAGAAGCTTTTAAGTCATTTTTATTCTGCCTTCCTTTATTTTGACACTGTACTTCACAGTTTTCTTAGTGTTCGTTTTCCAGTTTCTTTTCCTTTTGTTATGACATCAGTGTGTAATCAGTTTCTGTTTTACAAAGTAATAATCGGGTCCAACGTTTAGTAGAGAAAGGTTCAGTTCAGCTATTATGTTTTGATTTTTAAGGTACTAGGCTTCTTGTTTGCACATTGAAACAATGACAGGCATGAATTTTCATTTTTGGTCACTTTTTTTTTTTGCAGTCACAATTAACGACTTTAAGATCATCTTCAGGGCATTTGATCGTGCAGTGACTTTTAAGCATGTGTTCGGCTGACCTTTCTCCATATGACTTCTCCTTCATTCAATCTCACAAGAAGACAGTTATCAGTTTTTTCCTTATTTTTCAGCTTTTGCGAGTAGTAGGGCTTGAGTTTGCTTCTGGCATTTTTATTTTTTTTACATATGAAAGTAGTAAAGTTCATAATTAGATTCCTGTTGAAGTAGCCCAAGCTGTATAAGTTATATTGTGCCAAAGATGTGAGAACCAGAAAGCTGTAGAGCACCTTCCGTGCACACTGAACACTAATAAGCTTGATAAAAACCATAGAGTCAGTGGTTAGGGTGCTAACCCTTCAGAAGTTTTTTTACTGTACTTTCCGTCTTGACATCAAGTGTTTAGTGGTTGGCTAGTGCTTCACCAAGGCTGTGCAGATTCACATGAGAAAAACCTTCCACTTTTATCAGCTTTTCTGAGGAAACGTTTACTTTTCTTTAGAAAGTTATTTATTTCAGTTAGGAAATATGTTTTTTGTAGTTATAACAAAAAAGCTTCTATCTCACAAATGTTAACTTTGTCAGGTTTACCTATTTGGCGAAAAGCAATTTTAAAATATTTTTTGTGTAAAATTCTACTATCTTTTTGTTGAAAATTAAAGGGAGGGGTTTGGAGTGTAGGTTTTGGGGGTTATCACTTAAACTTTTTCCTTAAAACTTTAGAAATCCGGTCAGGTGATTCCCTGACGACCCTAAGCTGTATTGCTCGCTTTCCTTGGCTAGAACGTTGTGCAGGCTTTGGGGTCTTTTTTTTTCTCCTTAAGATGGGGAGAGAAGAAACAGTTTTATTGGAATTTTTGGTAGTCAAGCCGGCTTCCTCATTGTATCAGCCAACAATGACTGACACTGCTGTGGCTATATCAGGTGCTTCAGACAACTCATTGTCTGCTCTCAATTCCTCTGGCATTACTTCTGGAGACGTGGCTAAGAATCAGGTGATGGACATGTTCTCTGTGGCTGTTGGTTTATCGTCTGTGGGCAAGGGGGAACCACTTTTGTCAATCTTTGAAGCGGAAGCAGTCAAAACTGTACTTACAGAGAAGCCAACCTATGGACCCTGATTCCCAGGGAAGAGACTCACCTTTGGGTCTTTTTAAGGGCTCTCCTAGGAAAAGAAGCAAAGTTAGACATGCGTCTTCTCCTGTGTTCACATTGGGTGGAAAGGGAGGATTGGCTGTGTTTTGCTAATTTTAAGCCTTTCTTTCTTTAAATTTTGATTCCTCAATAAAATTTAAAAGAAAATTATTTCCCCCTCTTCTAGATAGTGATTCCCAGTCTGAATGAAAGGAATTAGACTGGGATTGTATTTCTCCAGTGCCTATGGCACAGGAAATGGAAACCTGTCCTCTGACAAGTGATCTTTCTGTGAAACTATAGCCAAAATGAAAGAATTGGTTTAATGTGAACAAAATTAAATTTCATTATCCCAGCAAAAGTATTATGACTGTTATATCTGGATTTTCCTCAGCCTGCAGTTATTCTTAATTTCTTACCCATTTGAGGCTGTTTTCTTGGCAGCCTGCAACACGCTTGACAGTCATGCTCCTGCCTCTACAAAATTTGATAAATTATGTGAGATTCCCCAGACACAGACCTCCAACATTGCTACAAACTGATTAACAACTTAATTTCAGCAGTCCCAGTATGAAAACCGAAACTGAGAAAAAGTGTCATTCAGACTGTTTGGGTAAATCAGTTACTTCCTAGTAAGTACAGTGTCTGGATGCCAGATCGAGAAAACATTGGATGGGAATGATGTTCCATCTGTTCAACAAAAATCAGTAAAAGCTTCAACTTTGGTTTAAGAGAGAGCTTCCAGTAAGTTAGAGGAAAAAAATAAATCAAATGTACTCAGAGGTGATTGTAATAGATGAAGCACTGGAAGAGCATATCAACTCGTCTAACAAAAGGCTGGAAAACAGAAGTTTTAGCTATTCAGATGAACTGATAAAACTACAAAAATCAGACATTGAGATAAAGGAAAGGCTAGCTAAGTATGAGGCTTCTCAGAAAGAGCTGTTTCAAAAAATAGATTTAGAGGATAGTGTGTGCTGAGAAAACTTGAGGTTTTCTGCTGTACCAGAAAAAAACTGGAAGGAACAAACTATATTCATTTTATCAAAGATCAAATAAGCAACTGGGCCTGATGTTCCACAGTAGGATTTGTTAATTGAAAGAGCACATAGTGTGTGTATATTCCAGACCTGGCCATAAAAAAGGCAGCAAAGGTCTGTATTAATAAAGATGTAATCATGCCAGCAGCAAGAACTGATCCTGACAAAACTGTGGCAGAAGAGAAAAATATTAACATTTGGTGACAAGTTGAGTGTTTGTGGAAAAATGATTGTTCACTGTACACCAGCCAGAAGCGAAGTAAATTTATCCCAGCAATCAGGTAATGTTGAGAGACAGATGTGAGATTCAAGCTGCTGTAGCCAACTGTTTTCAGATTATTTTTTCCCGGGGGATCAAATACATTTTTGATGTAAAACAAGCTAAGAAGGAAATTTATAAAGTTTATCCAGCAAAAAGTGAGCCAGCAAGCAGAAGAATACTTTTCATTCTTCTGACAATAAAGTTCATACTCAAACTTTGTCAGTGAAACATTTTGCAGTGTTCCAAAGGATAATGCTTGAGAGACAAAAAAAAAAAGGGAATTGACTAGAAGACTCAGGAGTGCATTGGACTTGAACCAAAGTCTAATGTTGGGAGATGAAGATAAGGAAGAAGACTAACAGCATTGAAATTAGTGAATAAATGTGAGAAACCACCTGGGTGTATAATTTGCAATTGGCTAGGGGGGTTGGAGGTTGCTATTACGGTTATGTTATTTATGTCACGGACGCGCACAATACATGCTGTGTGTGATTTTCACCTCTGAAGGAAATTGGCTTGGATTGACATGGCCAACGAGGGCAGCTAACCTTATTTGCCTGTGAAACCTGTGTGTTAGACATTTACTTGTTTTAATTGCAAGAAATACAACATCTGATGTAATTTTCATTCATTCCTCAGCATATGGGTTTGGATCTGACTTTGCCATTTTTTCCAGAGCATGGACCACTGAAAGCTGCAGAAGCAGCAGCATACTAAAAGAACTCACTGAGAACAATAAAATAATCGTGTAATGAGCGCTTTCTTATTTTAATAAAAAACATCTTCAGATAAAAGCTGACTTGAAATGTAAACCCATTTAAATACATTTTCATTTTTGTGAAGTGAACACTGAAAGCTCTCAAGCTCCTCCCTTACCACAATGCACTTGTCCCCTACCATCCATTTGCGGTTTGCTACCTTTGCGTACGGATGTTGCTTATCATGAAGAAAAGTAGGCTTTATGTGTGTGTATATATATATATATATATATATATATGTGTGTGTGTGTGTGTGTGTGTGTATATGTGTGTATATATATATATATATATATATATATATATATATATATATATGCACACACACACACACACACACACACACACACACACATATACATACACATACACACACATATGTATGTATATATATATATATATATATATATATGTATTTTTTAACCTTCTTTCTTATTGAATTACATCCTCTCTTGCCCTTCCTACATTTTTTAATGTATTTTCTCAATACCATTGTTGGTATTTTCTCTTCCTTTTCTCGTTCCCTTACCTTTGAAGTAGTCCCTTAAAATTACCATTGTTGGTAGCATTTTCTTTCTCTCCTTTTTTTTTAAACTATCTAAAAGTTAGAAAACAATTCCCTTTTTTATCTTGTCTGTTACTGTTAGCATCAGTAGATATGTCTGAGAAACCTTTGGGTGTAAAAAAAAAAAATGTAAAGCCCTATTGCCATAATATTCCATTGTAGGATGCACATGAGCTGTGTGTTTATTGATTAGACCCATCCCATTTGAACTCTGTTTGCAGTGTATGTAAGGAGTTTAATCAAATGGCCCTTACTGACAGTAAGGTTAAATTAATTTTAAGAGGATTAATACCTTTTACATCCTCTGATACAGCTTCTGAGGCTCAATCCCTTAAGAAAGGTGACCAAAAGAGACCAAAACACATCGATCAGATTCTTCAGGTTCTTCTGCTCTGAGCTCGGAACCACTTTAGAAACTATCAAAACCGTTGGATCCGATTCAGTTGGTTCTGAAGACCAAACCCTCCGATCCGACTGTTTTGGATCTAAAATCTATGACGTCAGATCCAAAGAAGCACAAGGATAGGTCTGCTCAGATCTGCTGATCTCTGACTGAGTATGATACCTTCATGTCTCCTGTCTCCTTTCCCCTCGAGCCACATGCTTTTAGGGATCTAAACCCCACCACAACAATAAATAGGACGTGCTGGAGGGATAGATTCCTGTCCCAGAAACTTCCCATGCTTTGGAACAAGATCCCAATCTACATTAGGCAGAGCTCCTCGCTAACACTCTTCAAAAGAAACCTTGACGAATGGATGGGAAACAAAGTTTACCTCTGGGATCACTTCAGTGGCTCTGCTGGAAAGAGGCACAGGGAACTAATTTAAGGGGGAGGTGAAAGCCAATACATTCTGGCTAGGCTTATAAATGCCTTCGGGCAGATAGCCTAGTACCCACCAATGAACCTAAGTGTGGACATCAAATCCTAGGCAAAGACAGCACCAACCATTGCCTCTTTTGCTTAGGGCCTTCCCGTGACTACAAATCCTGCTCTGTTTGCCAGTCGTTTGTCCCGAAGACCCTACACAGCTGTATAACAGCCCTTAATCTTGTCCTGAAGACCCTACACAGCCATCTAGTGGCCCTTAATCTTTTCATTGAGAACCAACACCTTAAGAGATTAGCTTTGGGTATGGAAGCAACGCCTGGTATATCAGCCGAACAGCCTAAGAAAAAGGCCAAAGTTTAAAGGCTCGAGAAAGCGCCTGCACCTCCGGATTCAGATGTCCCGCCAGCTGCCGATCTAGGGGCTGAGGTATGTCCGATAGCTTTGGTGACTACGGCAGGTTCCTTTTCGGACACCGCTCTAGTTTCTCTGAATGGCACGTCCATGGAGGTAATACCAACGTCAGTTTCCGATGTTGGAGGGGAATCAGGTTCTCTTGAGCACTCTTTGCCAGCTTCCATCACTGAGAAGACTTCCTCAGTTCCTACTATGACCTTGGATCCTAGCCCTATGCCTACTCAGACCAGACCTAGGATCCCATCACTCAAAAAGAAACAAAGAACTAAACACTTATCTGCTTCCTCTGAGGGTATCCTGGATTGGCAAACATTTTCCCAATCCCTTTTCCAGGCCTTCATGGTCTTTAGGCCTGCTACTTCACAGGTCCTGTCTGTTCTGCCAGCCTTGAGCCCCAGGCCTGCATCCTTAGGCCCCTTGCCTTAAACTCCAGAAGAGGAATCTTCCTCTTCATTTTCTGATGAGTCCCTTTCTTTATACTTCACAACTGGCCTCCCCCTTAGGATACTGCTCACCAGAAGAGGACTCCCTAGAAGGTGACTCCCCACCAGGAGACATTACATTTGGGGAAACAATTACCAAACTGAGAGAGTATTTCAAGTGGGATTCCACTCAAATGACAGAAGTTCAAAAAATATATTATGAACTTCTCCAGATGGAATCCCCATCTCCCTCAGCCATCCCTGCATTTTTGGATGCCTTTGCTCATCCTCCAAAGCTCCAGATTCTCAGCCACCTCCCCCAAAGAGACCAGACAGGTTCTGTAAAGTACCTGACAACTGTAAATTTCTCTTTAAGCCCCCCTTGGCAGACCCTGCTGTAATTGCTTTCTCACCTGGATAAGCAATCCAGACAGATTCTCTCCTCTTCTTTGCTTCCATCCGATAAAGACAGCAAAATGATGGGCAGGTTAGGGAAGAAAGTTTATACAACTTCAACCCTGGCCTTCAGAGCCATCACCTACCAAACCCGTATGGTAAAATATGCACTGGTTCTTTTATCCCATGCCTTAGACCAACTCAGTTCTGTTCCTGATTCGTCCAGTAAAGCACAAGTTGCCTCTACCCTCTCATTGGCTGCACAGGTTACTAGGCACTTCATAAAATCCAGCTATAATGCTGCTGAAGCATTTTCTAATCAGCTGCCTCTGCCCTTGGGAGGTACTCCTGGTTTAAGTTACAACCTCTGATTAATGATTTCAAAAGTAAAATCATGAATGCTCCACTTGGTAACAGTTTTCTTTTTGGCAAATAGTCAGCAGAGCTTAAGAACCTGGAAGAGAAAAGCAGAGTTGTAGGACCTCAAGCATCTGCTTGTATCACCAGTGCCAAAGTTTCACAGAAACTCTCCCGCCAAACCCAGGTTTATCAAGAGCCTCTGCACCACCCTCTTCAAAACAAAGAAAACGTGCCAGGAAATCATCCTCTGCCAGGCCTACCTTCTCCCAGTCTACTCCTAGACAGCCCTTTCATGACAGGCCCAACAATGTGCGACTGTCAGACCCCTACCAACAAACTTCCCCTTTCTACTCGCCTCTCTCGTTGTGTTGCCTTGTGGCAACACATCACCTCAGACAACTGGGTCTTGTCAATAGTGGAAAAAGGAATTTCATGACATGGAAATAAAAACCCATCCCAAAAGGAATCCCACACCCTCCAAAGGACCACATTCACCTCATCCCACAGGTCATTCAAGATCATGTCCATCAGGGCAATATTCAAAAGGTCCCACCTGGACAGGAAGGTTTAGGGTTTTATTCAAGACTCTTCTTAGTCCCAAGAAAGTGTGAAACATGGCAGACCCATTCTGGACCTGTCCCTCCTAAACCCCTTTCTCCATGTTCCCACCTTCTGCATGCTCTCCCTTCAAACTCTTCTTCCACTATTGATCCTCAGTTCTTATCTGGCCACTTTAGACATAAAGGACACATATCTTCACGTACCTATCCACCCATCTTATTGCAAATACTTGCTTTTTGCTGTGCAATCCTTGCATTCTCCGTTTACTTCCTTGCCTTTTGGTTTGTCCACAGCACCAAGGGCATTCACAAAATGCCTAGCTCCGGTAGTAGCCTTTTGCAGAACAAAAGGCATTCAGATCTACCCATACCTAGACGATCTCCTTATCCAGGCATATCACCCAAATACCCTCCAGATGCATTTAGTATTCACCATTTTGCTCCTGGAAGCCTTAAGCTTCACCATCAAACAGCTCAAGGTCTCCAAGACTCCTTCACAAGATCAGGTGTTCCTGGAGTGCAGAATAAGGACAGATCTGATGAAGGCCTTTCTCCCCCCAGAAAAGCACATCTTTAACCTCATACTTCAAGGACCTACTCCTAGCCAGCTGCATTTCGGCCAGGGAGTTCCTAAGTTTCTTGGGGTTCATGGCAGCCATACATCCAATGCTGCCTCTAGCTAGGTTACACATGAGAAAGTTTCAATGGTACCTGAAGAATGTTTGATCCCAACACACTCACCCATTAGACTTTCAGATTGTCTTCCTTCCGTGTCTCAAGAAAGAGATCTACTGGTGGATCCAGCAAGTACACCTGAACCCAGGATTACCTCTACAACCCCTCCCTGCGGCTCAACAGATGTACACAGATGCATCAGACCTGGGGTTGGGAGCAACTGTGAATTGGTCTGAAGGTTTAGGGACAATGGGATCACCATCAAAGGAAAAAACACACAAACATCAGGGAAATTACTGCCTTTATCCTAGCCATAAAACCTTTCCTCCCCTTTATACACCCAGGACCTCTAAAAATCTTCACAGACAACACCACAGTCCTGTGGTACATCAAGAAACAAGTGGGAACAAAATCCTTCTTACTTTGCAGGCTGGCTATTCAAGCTTAGAAAATGGCCGCCCTCTCCAAGGTAATGCTGCAGACAGTTTACATTCCATCACAAAACAATGTTCAGGCAGATGCTGTCAATAGGTCAATATCTCTGAACCACAAATGGATGTTGCACAGGGATATATTTCTAGATGTAGTCCACCAGTGGGGTACACTTCATATAGATTTGTTTGCCTCCCCTCAGAACAGGCAACTACATCTGTTCTGCACAAGGACTCCCTCAACTCAGGCATAGAGGGTGGGTGCAGTCTCGATTTCCTGGAAGAGGATATTTCTTTATGTATTCCCCCTTTCCCTCGCATACAGAAAGCCCTGCTGAAGATTCAGCAGGACAATCTGAAAATCTTGTTGGTGACACCCTTTGGGCCAAGGCAGCATTGGTACCTCCTCCTTTTTTTACTAACCAAGGGCAATCACCACAAGTTACTTCACAAGGTGGACTTCTTTACACAACAGAAGGGATCTCTTATCCACCCACACCTGCTAACCCTCAAATTGACCCTGTGGGTGATCATTTTCTGATCCTTTTTAGACACTTTTACTCAGAGGACATGGTTTCTGTCCTGCAGGAGGCCAGGAAACAGACTACCAGGAGATCCTACCTATGTGAATGGAAAATGTTCTCCAATTGGTGTCTTCACAAACAACTAGATGCTTTTCAGGCAGATGTACCTCTAGTTTTGCCTTGCTTCTGTAAGCTACTTAAGAAGGAACTGTCATATTCCTCAGTGAAAGTCCATTTGACAGCTATTTCTGCTTGCCTACCTCTCAGTCCGCCTTTGTTATCCAGATTAGAGGCAAAGCTTTTACTTAAGGGCGTGCTTCATCTCTGGCCACCAAGAAAACCCATTCCCCCTCCTTGGGACCTGAATTACATTCTTGAAAAACTCACCACCGCACCTTTTGAGCAAGCAGCATCAGCCTCTCTAAAGAATTGCACTTGGAAAACAGTGCTTTTGGTAGGTCTGACTTCGGCTAGGAGGGTTTCACAGCTATAGGCACTCATGGCTATCCCACCATACCTGATATTTCATAGGGATAGGGACTCTCTTCGCACAAACCCATTCTTCATGCCTAAAGTGGTCAGTGGACTTTCTCTTAACCAGTCCATCCATATGTCCACATTCTTTCCTTCTCCACAAAATGACAGTGAGAGAGTGCTCCATTCCCTTGATGTTTGCAGGCAACTTAGATTTTACCTGGACAAAACTAAGACTATCAGAAAGGCTAACAAGTTTGTATCCTTTCACCCCAGGGCCCTGGGAAAGCTGTCTCCAAACAATTTCTTCCTGGATTTCCAACACTATTACCTTCTGCTACTCTTTGGCAAACACCATCCCTGTGCTGTGAGGGCTCCCTCTACTAGGGCTGTGGCTTCCTCTGGTGCCTTTTTTCAAAGGCTTAGATACTCCCACTATCCTAGAAGCAGCCACATGGTCTTCAGTCCACACTTTCACTAAACATTACAAGCTGGACTACATCTCTAAGGCTAGGGCAGGCTTTGCAAAAGCCATCCTGCATGGTTTCATAGAAAGTTCATCATCTTCTTTCACCACCCATAACACAGGCTGAGCTTTGGTACTCTCCCTCATGTTTAGAATACTGCAACATGAGAGTAAAATGACATAGAATAGTTGTGTAAAATCTTACCATAACCATAGATGTCCTTCTTTTCCATGTTGCAGTATTCCTATCCCTCCCTCCTTACCCCTACTAAGACAGCTACCTCTTCTTCTCCTTTATATTCAATTAACTTTCCCTCTCTGGATGACATTCTAATCAGCTTCCCTTAGACTACTATCTGACTGGGGCATTCAGTTCTGAGGTCTGTGCTTGCGGACGTCACATTTATGGCCCACGGTTTATGGTACCTACATGTGACATCCCATGCACCATACAGCAGCCAGGCTAAGCTTTTGTATATGGGCCGGACATTCGTGTCACCTCAGGCAGAAGGATCCCTCATGTTTAGAATACTGCAACATGGAAGAGAAGAACATCTATGGCTATGGTGTGATTTTACACAATTATTCTTTCCTTTATTTCATATCCTTGTTATCTGTTATTTACTATATAGTCTGAAAGGTCAGCAAACAAGATCTGAAGTATGGTAGGGGACTAATGCATTATGGGTAAGGGATGAGCTCGTGAGCTTTCAGTGTTCCATGAGCTGGAAAAAGCGTCCGTGTTGGATCCAAACCCATTTGTTGAGGAAGAATGAAAATGGACAACACAGATGAAACATTACAGTGAGTACATAACTTTTTGCAATATAACAAGGGAAGAAACTGTGAATAAAAGCAAGTTTAAATTAATATAATGATGTGACCTTGGGCTACTGGGGTGGGGATGGGATGTAAATGTGTGCTGATTATATTATGCATAGAACAAAGATGATAATTCCTTTGTTTTTACAGGATATCCTTATTAATTTCCTTGGTTTAAGATATAAACAATTGTATTGTAATCTGCCGGGCTTTAAAAATAAGGCAAAATGAAGAAAGCCATGAAAAATGCTAAGCGTCTTAACTTTGCAAAGATATGAGCTTTTTTTCCTATTAACACCTTCTCAGTGCGAGTCAAGAAGTCTGCAGCTACAGGCAGTTTGCTAGGGAAATTCTGTACATTTTGTTCTGTATGAAATTTACAAATATTACTTAATGTCTGCAAGTTGTGAGCTGTGTTTTTTTCACACTGCTGACTCCTTTTGCATGCAGACAAACTATTTATTGGTGCAAGCAAAATTATCAAGAATTCTGAGCATTATATGCTAAATGAAATGCAGAATTTAAAAATGTGACGAAATATAATATATTTCACAAGAATATGTGCATTTAATTGAAAGCTAAAAACCAAGATAATACAAGGTAATGAAGTAAAAATGAGAAACTAGAGCTTTCCCACCTACCTGCTAAAAGGAGAAGAATTTTAGGAATCTGGTGATGGAAATTATTTGAGAGTTACTAGACAAGATATTTTCTTCAGAAGGAATAGCTGGTGAGTGGGTGAAAAATGAAAATGGAGTTTAAAAATAGGGTTGAAATGGAGAAAGAAATATGGTTAAGAAGTAACAAGCAATATTTAGAGGGTCTGATAAAGGCTGAAGCATTGCAGAATAAGGGGAATCTCACAGAACAAGAGGAGGGGCAACTGCATAGTGCTAAAGAGAAAATAAGAGAGAATTTAGATAATATGCATGAGTTTAGAAAGATTGCTGTTAAGCAGCTATTTTTAGATAACTCCAGAGCACAAAAACATTTAGCATAGAGATTTAAGCAACAGAAAGTAAAAAGGATGGTCTCCAAACTTATGGAACCTATGACAAGAAAAATAACCAGAGATTATATAAAGGTATTCAAGATGCCCTTCCATATCACTGGTGCAGTATTCCTAAAATAAGGGATCTTCTGCTAAGGATAGCCTAATGTTTGGCCAATATACCAAACCCTTAAGTATCTACAGGTGCAGTACATCACACGTATGCTCCCTGCACAAGGCATAGGGCATAAAGTTGAAGTACAGACACACACTTCATAGGTTCATAGGCGTTTACTGTGCTAGCGACCACAAGGGCCATTTTAAGCCTAGCCATGCATCCCAAATCTCTGACAAGTTCTGATACCCTTGATAAGTGTAAGCAAGGGCTTGGGAGATGAGACATTTATAAGCTAGGGCCTGGGAAATGAACCATTTGCAGATTATGTATTCCCTTAGAAACATAGGTGCCAAACCAGGGATCAGTTTCTTGTTCCCATCCAGTTGTCCAAGTTGTACTTGAATTGGGTTAAGGAGGATCTCTGCTTCACATGGATGGGAAGCCTGTTCCAGAGACATGGTAATCTGTGGAATACATACTTGTCTCTCCAGCAGGTCCTAGTTATATCACAGGCAAGATTCAAGTCCTTGGGAAGGGTAATTCTGGTACTGTTTGTTTTGCGGATATGCAGGAGGTCCATTAGAGTGGGTCTAACAATGTCAGGCATAGATCTCCCCATAAAAGCCTATAGGAGATGTAATGCAGGGATAATGCCTTGAGGAGGTCTGCATAGGACATTTTACTTAAGCCGTGTATTCGTTTAGTGAGGAACCTCTGTGGGCTCTCCAGTTGTTGGATTATGCCTGTTTAGGTACATACCAAAGGGGCCATCGTACTCGATGATAGATCTGATGTGTGGCGAATACAATGGAACAATGACTTCCTTGGACTTAGATGCCATACCTTTGTTTGTAAGTTGCGCAGCATAGAATGATTTCTTCAGTACTGCAGGCAAGTGATGGTCAAAGGCTAGATTACTATTTATGTGTGTCCATAAGTCCCTGACTACTGGGTCAACTCTAAGGGGTGTGTTGTCAATGTGATGGTTACCAGGGGGTGGATGTCTTCCCGAAGGATACTGTTATGCATTTCTTGGCATTTAGTTTTAGTCCATGGCTCTGACACCAGTTGTCAGTGTCAGCCCCTCCTGGAGAACATTTGTGTCAGTGTGGGATTCAATGACAGCTCCTAATTTGCAATCAACTGCAGATTTAGTCAGCCGTAGACCACTGACTTTGGCCTTTACTTCAGAGAAGTAAATGCCAAAAAGGAGCGGTCCAAGGACTGATCCCTGAGGGACCCACTTGTGACTGGCCACTTTGTAGAGGTGGACTCCCCAATTCTAATTTCCTGGGTCCTGTCTGTGAGCCAGTTGGCTACCCACCGGATAACATACAAATTTGTACCTAACCTCTCGAGTTTGTCAACAATGCCAGAGTTGCGTGTTGTGTCATATGCCTTGGCCAGGTCAAGGTAGACAGTGTGAACCATTTTGCCTTCATCCATTGCTTTGGCGACCTTCTCAAAGAAGTCCACCAAGTTGAGTAGGCATGATCTGCCCTTGACAAAACCAAACTGGGTTGGGTCCAGTGTCTGGAGGTTTACTATATCACTGTTGATCATTTCCATGATAATTCTTTTTATGGCTTTAAATACACTACTAGTGAGACTTATGGGTCTGTAAATGGCCCACCTTTGTGCAGAGGGATGACTGTTGCTGTCCTCCATTCATGAGGCACAAAGTCTGTTTGGAGGCTGTAGTTAAATAGCAATTCCAGAGGCCCTGATAGGTCATGTTTCATGCTATTTAGAAGGCATCCTAGGATATTGTCTGGACCCATTCTTGGCCTTAGAGTGAGCATTAAGGACGTGTTCCCTAGTGATAGCAGGCAGAGTTGTATTTGATGGTATTTCCTGAGGGGAGGTTGAGAGGGAGAGAGGGGTAAAGTTGGAACTAAGTTTTATTGGCCAGTAGGTTTGCTGTGTCATCTGGCTTAGTATAGGTGGCTGCATTTATAATGAGCTCTGAACACAGTTGTGTATTGCATTTGAGGTTGCAGGCATAGCTAAACAGTGGCTTGTGGTTTTCCTTGGCCTAGGAGGCCAAATTCACCTCAAATTTGGCTTTGGTAGACTTTATTGTGCTCTTGAGAAATTTGTATAGTTCGATGAGAGTGCTTTTATCCTGCTGGGTCCTTAATTTTTGCCATGATTTTCTTCCTTTTATTATACAGTCTATTGATTTTGTGATTCCACCAGGGTGGCTTTTTTTTTTTACTTAGTTCTGTACTTTTTCCTGTTGGGTACAGCTGTCTCTATGCAGCTGTTAACATGCTTGTACAATGTTTCTGTGAACAGTTCTGCAATGGCAGAAGTGCTCTCAGGTTTTATGGGGGCTTGAAATTTTGCCAGGTTATCACTTAATAGCAGGAAGTTAGCCTTAGAGTAGTTCCTGAATGTTCCAGGTGTAGCTGGGGGTCCATGTTTTATTTTTACTTCAAAGGAGAACATTCTGTGGTCTGACCTTAGTAGGGAAGACATTACAGTAGGGGGTGTGCAGCACTTTCCCATATTAGTGAGGACCAGATCTAGTACAGCTGCACCCCTGGTTGGTGTATTGATTATCGTGTATTGATTATCTGGTTCAGAGTGTTTGTGTTTGCAAAGTCGAGGAATGTCTTTGCCTGTATGTTTGGTGTTGTATAATTCCCAGTTAATAATGAGGTAATTAAAGTCGCCCATGAATGTGGTATTGGGTTGGATGGTTAGTATATCTAATAAGTTTAAATACATGGTATGGGTTTCCTGGGTCATAGAGGGGGACCTATAGCTGGCAAGGAAGTGATATTGGATTTTGCCTCTGGTGATATAAACATGGAGCAGTTCAAGTGCTTTGTCCTTTTTGACCAGCCTTGAGGTATATTTATTTTTGATGTACATAGAGACACCTCCACTTTTAGTCCCTGTCTGTAGTAGCTGGTCTAAATGTATGGAAGGCGTTATAACCTTGCACTGTTGATGTGCTGTCCGCGACTTTAAACCATGTCTCAGTGACTACGCAGACATTAGCATTCTCTATGGTGAAGAGAGCTTCTAGGGAGTGGAGTTTTTTGTTTAGAATCCTAGCATTGAGCAGTAATACCTTTAGATTTTCTTGGTTTTGATTTGTTAAGTCGGAAGTATGGCATTGCCTAAAAAAAAGGGGACAGCAATGTTTTAGCTAATATCCGAAAGCCTAAAGGGGAGAGGTGCAGACCATCCCTGGCAAAGCAGCATGGTCTGTTGACCATCTCCTTCCATGCTGACAAATATTGCACCCACTTAGATTGACACCAGAAACTAAGCCAATTATTAAAGTCAATCATCTTTTGTTTTATATTGTGGCATCATCCTTGGAGAAGGTAAAATGCTGCTGAATGCTAGCTTCGTACCAGCCAGAGATGCACATTCCGAGAGCTTCATGGTGTCTCTTCATATAGTCTAGGGAGGTACTTTTCAGGTCATTAACTCTCACATGGACTGTGACTGAGTCATACTGGTATTTGTGGTCCAAAAACCTGAGTGCATGTGTAATATGGTGGATCCTAGCCCCTGATAAGCAACTGACCGTAACTTTCTCCTTACTCAACCTGGTGAGAGGGACATCAGTGCGTCTCACAATAGTGTTTAGTGACCAGAATGTTAGATTGTTTGTTGGCTTGCCTCACGGGCTTAGAGGTATAGGCTCCATGAGTTATGGCTCTGTGTGTTGATGTGGGTGTTGTTTTGAAAGTGCACATTTAGGGCTGCTGAGAATGTTTGTGTATTTCGATAAGGATAGTAGGGCCCTGTAGAGGCTGAGAAAAAAAAGGTCTATACTGCTTCCACCTTTTCTTTTAGGGCTATTAATTACCAGACTCATATAACCAGGTATGTTTTGGTCCTCCTTTCTCAAATTTCTAAGGTGGTTTTAGACCTTCCTGATTCTGAGTGGAAGGCTTCATCCCTTTCCTTGTTGCGTTCTACCTCTCAAGTTGCCCACCATTCTGTTAAGTGCAGATGTTCTTAATGTTTCATGTTTCACTGTTACAGTTCTGATTTGGGGGATTTCCTGCTGTTTTTTAAGCCCTTGGTCAGCCCAACTGCCAGAGTAAAAATCTTCCTCCTCCTAAGGTTGGCAGATGTCCTATCTGATGTCAGTTCACTTGAGTATAAAGGGAGCCAGCCAATGCCATGACATGAGTCTTTTCTTGCCGTCGGAGCCCGAAGCAGTGTTTCGGTGCGTTGGTCGATCTGCACCAGAGAGAAGTTGTCTAAAAGCTAAATAGCCCATTGGGGAATTTTTTCCTGCTTTAACCATGTCAGATAAGGTTAACAATTGTCTCCGCTGTGGTGAGCAAATCCCACACGGAGACTTTCATACGTTGTGTGTCATTTTTCTAGGCTTTAATCACGATGTCCCTAATTGCTGTTTTTGTGCCCGTTTCAACTGTAGGATTAACAGGCGTAGGGCCAAAATCTTAGCTAGGCATCTTAGTCTGCCATCTACTTTGCATCATCCTGTGGTGTCCACCAGTTGTCCTGAGGTTGAGCTGCCTAAGCATAGGAAAGACGAGGACAAAAGACCCAAGCTTAGGGCCTCTGACAGCCGTTCCCCATCTGCCAGTCCCCCAAGGCTCATTCTCTCTGAGGAAGGTGAGGTGCTTTCGCAGCCCCCTTCTGCGTCTAAAGTGGTAGTACAGACATCTGTCGAGACCTGTACAGAGTCGACTTACTATCTGGTCCCTCAGCTTCTGCACAGGCCTTTGCTTTCAGTTCATTGGTCGGGTTTGGAGTTGCTCAGCAGACACCGGCTTCCAATGAGCGATCTTTTACCGGTGGTGCTCCTTTCAGGTGTCGGCCTGCATTGGTTCTTCCTTACAAAGAAACTGGTGTCAGGATTGTGGATGTACCTAGGCCCAAGGCCAGAGGTACCTCTAAGAAGGGTTCTACATCAGGTCCTATGCCCGGACCTACTGACTCCCAAGTACAAAGGATATCAGCAAGACCTGTCAGGTTAGCTGAGGACCTTATCACCTTAGTTAGAGCTAGGCACCCTCCTTTGGAGTCTTCCCCAGGGAAAAGGAAGAGGGGATCTCCCTATCCCTAAAGCTTTCTCTGAACCTCTTGATTCAGATGAGGATTCTGACCAGGAGGAGTCTATCTTTGAGTTGGAACCTTTCCTTACTACTTTTGAAGGTTCAAATTTTGTAGAGAATTTGGCTTCAGCTTTGCCTCCTGAAGACATCACTTTTGGGGAAACACTCTGTGCCATTAGGGAACATTTTCATTGGGAGGCGCAATTTATTGGAATTGCAAGTATCCATGTATATAGTTCAAAATATTTAAAATAGGTGGGGGGCTATGCCCCCCCACACCCCCCTTACTATATATACTAACTCCAGGGTCGCACTACAGTGGGGAAAAGGCCATATATAACTTTCAGTTAAATGTGCTTCAGTGAATTGTGTTTTCAGTGAATAGTCCTAAACCCATTTTTATACCCCAAGCAGACATCAAAGATTTCTTTCCTCAGGTCACTAGCAAATGTTGGAGGTGTAATGGGGAAGAAAGAGGTACCTGGGAACATGTTTTTTTGGGAGTGTAATGAGTTGGCAGTTTAAAAAAAATCCTTACACAGTACTCTGTCAGAAATATTGGTGGAACAAATGGCTGTAACTGAGGAAATTATTCTTTTGAGATGAGATACAGGATCTGAATTGCCTAGATAAAGTAAGGCCTTATGTTCAGATTTGATTGCTGCTAGAAAAGCAATCACTACCAAACGGAAATCAAAATCTAAACCAGTTTTATTTGAAGGACTGAATATTGTAGAAGATAAAAGAACTGGAAGAGAACTCTTTATAAATGTGAAGGAGCAAATTACAATGAAGTAAGTAGAATTTGTGGGAACAATACATGCAGGAAAATGTTCAGGAAGAGGAGTGTGGTTTAAGAGAAGGCAGGAATTGATTAATGCTGGACTGAAAAGCAGTTGTTATACAGAAAGAAACTTGTAATGCACGTCTTTCTTTTCTGTCAATGTATGTGTGCCAACGTGTGTATATTTTAAGTGATATTTTAATAAAGATGTTAAAAAGTAAAAAAATAAATAAATAAAAATTCTCTCACTTGGTTAAGAGATCTGCACAAACTAGGATTTCAGGAGAACATCCAAAAGTTTTAACCCCTTCACAGAGTGTTGTTTTCCTGGGGTGTTTCCTAGATGCCTCTGTTCAGAGAGCATTTCTTCTACAGGAAAAGCTATATTCCTGAATCTTTACACTCAAACAAAATTTTTAGCAAGGGAATTTCTCAGGCATACTGGGTGTCATGGCATCTATGAATGTTCATTGTGTTTCACTGTTGCAGTCATTACACTTGGGTTATCCTGCTGGCAGTCTATCCGCAGTCGGCCTGAATTCCAAAGTCTTGGTCCGGCGTCGGTTGCTGTCGCCTCTTCCCTGACATCAGTGCGCCAGGGGTATAAAAGATGCAGCTGACGCCATTTTCTTCAGTCTTTCTTGCCGCACGGTGCCCGAAGCAAAAGCAGTTCGCAAGTGCCGGTCGGCCGACTCCTGAGATTTTCAAATTCGAATTTCAGATCTGAAGTCTTCATTAAAGCTAAGTACCCCGTTGGGGTAACTTTTTTCTTGCTCCAGACCAATGTCAGAAAAAGTTAATAATTGTATTTCTTGTGGGAAGCAAATACCTCATAAGGATTTTCATTCTTACTGTATTCCTTGCCTAGGTCCTGACCACGACGTTGCTAGTTGTCGGTTTTGTGCTTGATTTAACCAATGCACTCTTAAGCGTCGGTACGATTTTGCATTTCATTACTTTGGCAGAAGATTCAATTATATAATGCCGTCGGAACAGCCGACTACCGGAGTTTATAAAAAGCGCAAAGAAAAAGAAAAGCACAGGCATCCGAGGTCCAAAACTGACGATGAGGCTTCCGCTAGGCCTGTCACCAGTTCTCAGTGAGGCTCTTTCGCAGCCCCTGATGCCCACTACCTCAAAGCCACAGGCCGCTTCTGACTCCCACGTGGAGCCGACTAGGCCACTGGAAACTCAAGGTATTGGACACTCTGAAGCTATTCCCTCAGATGGGATGTGGAGCCGCTGAGCAGGCATCAGCTTCTGAGGGTGTTTTCAGGCCTACACAGTTATATGTAAAGCCAACTTCAGCTTCAAAGGCAAAGACTAAAGCAGTTCTAAAGACAAAGAAACAAGTATAGCATTCTCCTGGACAGGCCTCCATGCCTAAAAAACAGATGCTTAAAATGGCCGAAGACCTAATTACTTTGATCAGGGGTTCCCATCCCCCTCCTGATAAGAGGCCTAGGCAAGAGATAGAATATGAATCTTCAGATCAGGTTTCCATTTCATCTGATTCCTCTTCTGAACATGAATATTCCTTTCCTCCTTATGAAGATTCTGATGCTGAAGAATCTATCCCTTCAGCCTCTCCTCCTGAGGATCATTCTTTTGGGGAGACCCTGCATACTATGAGGGAGCATTTCTATTGGGAGAGCCAAGATTACTCAAAATCCAAGAAAAGGCTCAGAGACTTCCTTTTATTACCCCAGCACAGGTCCCTTACTATTCATCCTGTTTTAGACATTGTAGATGATGTATTTTCAGAGTCCGGTCTGTCTCCTGACTCTCTACCACCAGCTCCTGTTAAGCCAGACAGATACTACAGGGTTCCGGATTCACATACATTTCTTTACAAAAACCCTGCTGCTGACCTAGAAACTGTTTCTCAGGGTCCCAAGGGGGTCTAGGCTTCCACTGCAAAAAACCCTATCCCCTCTGATGGGGATTCAAGGGCCCTGGACAGATGGGGGAAAAAGATTTATACTTCTTCTACCTTGGCTGTAAGGGCTTTGAATAGTCAGTTTCATATGCTTAAATATCAACAATACTTAATGTCACTGCTAAAACAGAAAATGTTGACAAATTCTGAATGTGCAGAAAACAAGGAAATGCAGGATTTATTGCATGCAACTGAACAAGTGGGAAAGAATACTTTGCAATGTGGTTTTGATTCTCTGGAGGCCTCCTGCAGGGCCGCAGTTACAGGTTCTGTCATTAGGAGGCATGCTTGGTTAAAAGAACAGAATCTGCCTGATCATGTTAAAGCAAAATTATTGGATGCTCCATTACAGCATGATACTTTGTTTGGTGTTAAAGCAGAAAAGGTGTTGAAGAAAATGGAGGACAATGCTAAATCTATGCAAACAGTGAAGGATTTCTTACAGGTACAGCCTCCCAGATTTAGTAGGAACTGGCCTACAAAGAATTGGTCCTTTCCAGTGTCAGACAGGCCACAAAGAGGCAGATACAGATGCCCCAGAGGCAGATCCAGTCCCAAGGCTCATACAGGCCTAAACAGTGGGGTGCTTCTACCGCCAAAAGCGGAGAAGACAAATCACAGCCATACAGGAAACAGTCCCAATGACTTTCTTCTGCCAGCACCAAGCACTTATCTTTTGGCAGCCCCCTTAGGGGGAAAACTAGCACTTTTTTCACAAAATTGGCACATGATCACCCAGGACAAATGGGTCTTGAATGCAGTGTCTCGCGGCTACAGGTTCCACTTTCATACCTTGCCAAGGGCAAAAGGCATGCCAGACCTGCCACACAATCAATGGGCAGAGGCACAGAAACAAATTTTATCCCTCATGGACATGAGGGCCATTCAGAGAGTACCACAGCAAGAGCAGGGACAAGGATTTTACTCAAGACTTTTCTTGGTACCCAGAAAGGACAAAGCCTGGAGACCAATACTGGACCTGTCTATTCTAAACACATTTCTGGACGTCCCAAAATTCAAAATGTTGACTCTGCAGCAGCTTCTGCCCATGCTGTGCAAGAAGGCTTGGCTTGTAACTTTGGACCTAAAAGAGGCATACCTGTATGTCCAAATCAAACAATCTTGCAGAAGATACCTCAGATTCATAGCTGGCTCAATGCACTACCAATTCTCTGCACTGCCCTTTGGCTTATCTACTGTGCCCAGGGTCTTCACAAAATGCCAGGCACCAGTGATTGCATTTTGCAGACAAAGAGGAATACAAATATATCCTTACTTGGACGACTGCCTTATTCAAGCAGAGAACAAGGACACGCTACTACAGCATCTGGCGTTTATAAAAAGGTTACTAACAGGTCTAGGGTACATGGTAAACGAAAATAAATCAAAACTCGTACCCTCTCAAGAGATAATATTCCTGGGTGCAGGCTTAAATACAACAGCCCAGATGGCTTATCTCACGCCAGACAAACGCAGACAACTGACTACTTATTTCAAAATTTTGGCAACAAAGACCCAGTTATCTGCAAGAAAAACTCTGCAGGCTTTGGGCTTCATGTCATCCTGTATTCTGCTACTTCCATATGCAAGACTGCATATGAGGAAACTTCAATGGTATCTAAAAAGTGTTTGGACTCAACATTGCCACAGCCTGAAAACAGTAATTACCCTCATTCCCTGCCTGCAACAGGAGTTTCGATGGTGGGCAAAAGCCTGTCACCTCAACACGGGACAGCCATTCACCATACCCACAGCCAGGCTGACATTGACAACAGATGCATCAGATTATGCCTGGGGGGCCAATATGGCAGGAAGATGTATTCAGGGCACATGGTCCACAAGCCAAATGCATCTCCATATCAGTCAAAAAGAGATGCTAGCTGTTCAGAATGCCCTGACAGCCTTCAAGGATCTACTTCATCCTGGACACCTGCTGATAAGGACGGACAATACTACAGTCATGTGGTACATAAACAAGCAGGGAGATACACATTCCTACCCCCTCTGCAGACTAGCCATGACCTTGTGGGACACAGCATTGACTTATCAAGTACACCTGCAAGCACAGTTCCTGCCAGGAAGGATAAATACTCTGGCAGACGAACTAAGCAGGAACCTCATGGATCCTCATGAGTGGAAATTGGATCCACAAATCTTCAGCATATGATAACAAGGAAATTGGGATGCCCGGACATAGATCTATTTGCCTCCCCTCACAACTGCCAACTACAGAGATTCTGCACAAGGACTTTTCACAAGCAAGCATGGAAAGTGGATGCTCTATCATTCAGCTGGAAAAACCTAACAGTATATGCCTTTCCTCCACTGCCTCTCCTACCCAAGGTACTCCTCAAGGTCAGACAAGAGAAGCCAAAAATGATACTGATTGGCCCAGACTGGCCCCGCCAGCACTGGTACCCAATCCTAAAGAGCTTGTCTCAATGCCCAGCTTGGACATTACCTTAAATTCCTCACTTATTGACCCAACAAAACAATCAGATACTGCACAGCCAGCTCAGAACCCTAAATCTGGCAGCATGGCAGATAATGTAACCATTCAGAACGCACCTCTCTCTAAAGCAGTTATGGATGTTATTTTGGAGGCCAGGAGGCCCAGCACCAGAAGATCTTATGCAGAAAAATGGAAGAGATTCTGTGCTTGGAACCAGGCACAAGGAATTGACACGCTTGTACCAAATATCCCTCAGATTTTACAATACTTAATTGAGATGCTGGACAAAGGCCTATCATTTTCATCAGTTAAGATCCATGCCTCTGCCATTTCAGCTCATTACAATACGGACCCACCTATTTTTTCACATCCACTGCTAAGGCAGTACCTCATAGGGGCCAAAAACGTAAGACCTCCAAGGAGAGTGCCAATACCTGCATGGGACCTCAATTATGTCTTGGAAAAACTCACACTGCCTCCTTTTGAGCCAGCCAATACAGCTGAGATAAAATTCTTATCATGGAAAACAGCTCTGCTCCTAGCAATAACCTCGGCAAGAAGAGTCTTAGAGTTACAGGCACTAATGGCTGTGGATCCTTTCATAATTTTCCATCCAGACAGGGTTTCTCTGAGGACAAAACCAACATTTATGCCTAAGGTAGTGTCCAGTGTGGCCCTTAACCAAACCATTCATTTGCCTACCTTTTATCCAAACCCACAGAATAAGGGGGAGAGACTTCTGCATTCTTTGGACATACACAGACAGCTACGCTTCTACTTGGACAGAACTAAAACTTTCAGAAAGACTGAGCAACTCTTAGTGGCATATGCTGCAGGATCACAAGGAAAGGCTATCTCAAAGCAGACTATTTCAAAATGGATAGGCCACTGCATTTGTTTCTGTTATTCACAGCATGGCAAATCAGTGCCTAAGGGCATTAGGCCACATTCAACCAGAGCAGCAGCCACTTCAGCAGCCTTCCTCAGAGGAGTACCAAACAAAGACATTTTAGAGGCTGCAACTTGGACTTCAGTGCACACATTTGCAAAGCACTACCACTTACCTCTTTACTCTAAATCCAGAGCAGGCTTTGCCACTGCAGTTCTGCAGGGCCTCATAGCCACTCCTAATTCTATTTAGACCCAGCCACCCAACCTCAGCTTTGGGATTCAACCAAGTGTTAATGACTGCAACAGTGAAACACAATGAACATAGTACAGTTGTTTACCTACCATAAATGTAGATGTTCGAGTGTATTCACTGTTGCAGTCCAGGTTATCCACCCACCATCCCCCTTTCTTTGCTGGGACTTATCTGTACTTCTCTATTCTATACAACCTATGTGGTGTATTTGCTTGTAGATGAAGGTAATGTTTTATTTTACTGCATGCTTTTTTATTGGCATACTTTTTAGCCTACCCTTTTGGGGGCACCTGACATCTGGGGCAAGAAAAACTGAAGAAAATGGCGTCGGCTGCATCTTTTATGCCCCTGGAGCACTGACATCAGGGAAGAGGCGACAGCAACCGACGCCGGACCAAGGCATTGGAATTCAGGCCGACTGCGGGTAGCCTGCCAGCAGGATAACCCAAGTGTAATGACTGCAACAGTGAATACACTCGAACATCTACATTTATGGTAGGTACACAACTGTACTTTCTTTTGATTCCTGTAGCAAGACTCCACATGAGAAATTCAGTGGTACCTAACATCCCCTTTGACGTTCCAGATTTCAGTTTTTGGAATATTTGAGAAGGAAAATTTCATCGGAGAGAGCAATTTTATCTCTCATTTTCCCTTCCAGCTCCAGCACAGTCTCTAATAACAAGACACTTCAGGTTTTGCTTGGGGAGCTGAATATATGGGGATAAAGGTGCAGTGGTTTTGGAATAAAAAAGACTAGAGCACACAAACGTAAAATAGAGGTTGAAAATCATTAATGCCCTACTCTGTGGTCCCAGACCATTACAAGTAATTGCAGACAAAACCACAGTGATGTGGTACATAAACAAATAGACAACCAGATCCTACTGTCTGCGCAGACTAACCATGGTCATCTGGGATATAGCTTTTCAGCACACTCATTGTGCAGGCATTTTACATGCTGTCGGAACAGTATTTTTGTGGCAAACAAGCTGAGCAACATAATGGAAATTAGTTGCATTGTTACATCATTTACAGTCAGTTTCATACACGAGTAACAGTTCCATTATTCAGACATCCTTGACATCAGTTATATCATTTGCAAAATAGTTTTGATTAAAAATAACAGTTAAATGTGTTGTATATGAATATTTTTTTAAGATAAAACAGGACAAGCCAAAGGAAGGGAGGGAGGAGGTACAAAGACGATAAAGATGATGAGATGACAGAAGAGGCTATAGTCATAATGGTGCATTAAGGTTTCTGCAGCAGAGAGTTATGGCACAAATTCATGTAGCTATATTAGTACTGGTTCAGAGAGGGGTGATGCGGGTGCAGAGCTGCTTATCTATAAGGTGTTGCTTCTTCAGTTGGCATTTAAGGTCTTTCAAGTTGCAGACTGTTCTTAAGTGGAGTGGGATGGTATTCCAGCTGTTAGCAGTGCAGTGTGAATACAGGTAGTATTCTGCATTAATGTTAGGTTTAGTTATGGAGAGTAATGATTTGTCAGTGGAGCATACAGGTCTCTCAGTAGTGTAAGGTTGAAGGAGTGGGTGAAGAGTTGGGAATTTTTCGGGGTTGTGCAGTATGAAGGTTGTAATTGTAAGTACAATAAAGAATTCTATAGTACAAACCAATTTAGTTGTTTTAAACAGAGCTCTGCTCAAGCTCCTGGCAATTGGATCACATGGAAGGCGTCCTTAAACTTTGAAAAGCTGTCTGGGTTTTCATATCCTTGGCAGGATATAACACATATAGCTTGGGCTAATGAAATGGTGATGGATTTGAACACATACCATTATGTAAAGATTGCTTACACAACTGCATTTTCTTTCTCTCTGCCACTATATTTGTGAGCTTTTTAATTTTCTTTCATTTTTTTTTATATTCTGTTTTTTGGGACTTTCTGGTTTGAATTCCATTATAACTCCTTTCGAAAATGCTTTTGCTAAACTAAACCAAGGTGTCATCTGAAGACTTCTCTTCATGTTTTAGAAATTTTACTATGTTTGGATCTGATGAAGTCAGCTAATATGTGTGCAATACCACAGTGGTAGGTAGTCCTATACCTGTAGTCAAGTTTTGAGGAGGTGCATCCGTCCTCCTGACCGAGGGGTGTATAATCTTGGTATGTATTGTTTATATATCACTTGATAAACATGAAGCATTTTTCTTGTTCTCTTGTCCAACTGATTCAGCTCTGTTTGAGGCCAATCGGTGACACCAAAGCTGTGAGAATATGAAGAGAAAATCGAGTTGAACGTTTATTCTTAAGTGTCAGTTCAGTTTTCAGTATTAGTTTTAATCTTCTAAAGTTCTCCTTACTAAGCTTTGTTTTCATTTGTTCATGTTTAATTGCTGACCGTTAATCTATTCCCAAATATTTACACACTCCCTCATGTTCAAGTTCGTTTATATCACATTCCTGTCCCAGGCTGTTTTCTTGGGAGCAACAGCTTTTCTGTTATAAAGCTTCCTTTGATTATATTTATCAAGACCAAAATTCATGTGTCATTTGAGAAAGTTTTAACCATTTGTAGTTGTGCTTTCATATCCTCATCTGATGAGCTATACAGTTTTAAATCATCCAAAAACGTAGATGAGTAACTGTATCCTAGTATGTTAAATAAAAGGCTTGATGGGTTAATGGCAAGATAAAACAGCAGTGGAGACAGACAATCACACTGGAATATCTCCTTTTAAGTTTTTATCCCTGGACTAATTTGTTTGCTAGGGCTCATCTGCAAAGTATTTTGCCACTGTGGGATGCTAAAGAGTGTTTTTCTGTAACCTATCCATGACAGTACTTAGCTCCTTCCCCTTTTACAGCTGTTATGGGTTAAACAATGAATGATTGTTTGTTCCATATAACTTTCTATTACTGACTTTTTGATGTTCATGTTTCACTGTTGCAGTTATCACATTTGGGTTATCTGCCTGCAGGTAGCCCTCAGCCGGCCTGAATACCAGAGTCTTCGGATTTCTGCGTTGGATGCTGTCTCTTCTTCCATGACGTTAGGTCATCAGGGGTATAAAACTTGCAGCCGATGCCATTACATCAGTCTTTCTTGCCGTGCAGTGCCCGAAGCAGAAGCAGTTCACAAGTGCAGGTTAGCCGTCTCCTGAAATTTTTGTTTTCTAGTTTCAGACCCGAAGTCTTCAAAAAAGGTAAGTACCCAGTTGGGGATCCCTTTTCTTGTTCCAACCGATGTCAGTAAAAGTTAAAAATTGTCTTGCCTGTGGAAAGCAAATACCTCATAGAGATTTTCATTCTTACTGCATCCCCTGTTTAGGCCCAGACCACGACGTCCCTCGCTGTTGATTTTGTGCCTTGTTCAACCCCCGAACTATTCGTCGTCGGGCTATTTTTGCAACCAATTACTTTCGTACTCGATCTCAGTACTCTGAAATGGCTTCGTTAAACCATCTGACTACCAATCTTCCGAAAAAACGTAAGGATAAAGACAAAGACAGACCGCATAGGTCCAAACTGCCGATGACGCTTCTGTTAAGCTAGTCGCTAGTCTGCGAGTACTCAGTGAGGCGCTTTCGCAGCCCCTGATACCCACTACTTCAGATTCGCAGGCCTCTACTGAGACCCATTCGGAGTCCGGTATGCCACGAGATGCTTATTCGACTATGGAACCTGCAGATGTCTCTAACTTGGATGGGTCCGGAGCCGCTGTGCAGGCACCGGCTTCTGAGAGTGTATTCAGGCCTACAAACATTCATATTAAACCGACGCCATTGTTTCCATCCAAAAGTTCCGAATCCCTCAGGCCAAAAACTCGCACTACGCCTAGAAAACCGATGACCAAACCGCAGGCTCTGGCCCATATGCCTCAAAATCAAATGCTTAGAATGGCTGAAGACCTTATTACCTTAATTAGGGGAAGCCAGCCTGTACCCTCTAAGAGACCTAGAACTGAATTTCTTTCTGATTATTTTGATCAGGAATCTGATATTTCTGCTCCTTCTGATTACCAGGATTTGCCCTTATCTACTTATGAGGATTCTGATGCAGAGGATTCCATTCCCTCTGCCTCCCCTCCAGAAGATCTTTCTTTCAGTGAAACCTTGCATACTCTTAGGGAGCATTTCCGCTGGGAAAGCCAGGATTACTGTGAGTCAAAAAAGAGACTTAGGGAGTTCTTACTCCTGCCTCAGCACAGGCCTTTAGCTATCCCTCCTGTTGTGGACATTGTAGATGATGCTTTCTTGGAATCTAGCCTTACCCCTGACACTTTACCTCCAGCTCCCAGAAAACCTGACAAGGTAATACAGAGTACCTGACTCTCACAAATTCCTCTTCAAGAATCCTTCTGCGGATCCAGAGACAATTTCCCAAGGACCAAAAGGCATTAAGGCCACTGCTGCCAAAAATCCTACCCCTTCTGATAGAGATTCTAGGGCCTTAGACAGATTGGGTAAGAAGGTATACACTTCTGCTACTTTGGCCATTAGGGCTTTAAATTGCCAGTTTCGTATGTTAAAGTATCAGCAGCATGTTATGGGACTACTTAAACAGAAAATGATGTTGATTCCTGACTGCTGAACACAAAGAATTACAATATGTAATGCATTCTGCAGAACTAGTTGGTAAACATAATTTGCAGTGTGGTTTTGATGATTTAGAAGCATCTTGCAGGGCTGCTGTCACTGTGTCTATACTTAGAAGGCATGCTTGGCTTAAGGAACAAACCTTGCTAGATCATTTTAAAGCTAAATTAATGGATGCTTCCTTAAACCAAGACCGCCTCTTTGGCAACAAAGCAGAAGAAGTCCTCAAAAGGATGGAGGAAAAAGCTAAATCTATGCAAACTGTTAAAGATTTCCTACAAGTACAGCCTCCCAGATTCAGTAGGCATTGGCCTTCAAAGAACTGGTCCTTTCCTGTCCCTTCCAGGCCTTCTCATTCCAAACCCAGGAACAGCAGACCACCTAGGCTGCAGTCTCAGGCTACGCACAGACCTAAGCAGTGGGAGGCTCCCACTTCCAAAGCAGGGAGTAGTAAGTCACCCCACTACGGAAAAATGGCACAATGACTTAACCTTAACCCTTCCAAGCTCTACTCAACTACCTGATCCCTTAGGAGGAAAGCTCTCCCTGCATGCAAAAAAACTGGGAACTCATTACCCAGGACAAATGGGTTTTGAACATAGTTTCCCAAGGTTACAGATTCCACTTCCACACTCTACCAACCCCAAATGGTTGGCCAGACCCACCCCCAAATCAGTGGGCGGAGGCCCAACAGCAAATTCTCTCTCTTCTCAGTATCAGGGCTATTCAGTCTGTCTCAGCAGAACAAAGGGGACAAGGTTTTTATTCAAGACTTTTTCTGGTATCCAAAAAAGACGACTCCTGGCGTCCTGTCCTGGACCTCTCTATTCACAACACCTTTATGGTAGTTCCAAAATTCAAAATGCTAACTCTTCAGCAGCTTCTTCCCATGCTAGCCAAGGATGCCTGGCTGGCAACCCTAAACTAAAAGGAAGCTTACCTGCATGTCCCAATAAGGGAATCTTGCAGGATATACCTACGCTTCAGGGCAGGCTCCATGCATTATCAGTTCTCTGCACGTCCCTTTGACTTATCTACTGCGCCCAGGGTATTCACAACCTGTCTAGCTCCAGCCATTGCATTTTGCAGGCAGAAAAATATTCAGATTTACCCATACTTGGACGATTTGTCTGATTCAGGCAGAAAGCTAGGACTTGCTATTACAACACCTGGTATTCGTAAAGAAACTTCTAACCTCACTGGGGTACACCATCAATGAAAAGAAATCCCACCTAGTACCCTGCCAACAGATTGTATTCCTGGGAGCAAGCTTGAACACAACTTCCCAGATGGCATTCCTCACTCCGGAGAAATAAGTTTATTTGACAACCTGTTTCAAACTGTTGGCCACAAAACCCCAGCTATCTGCAAGAAAAAATACTGCAAGCCCTGGGGTTCATGACCTCTTGCATTCTACTAATTCCACATGCAAGACTGCATATGAGGAAATTCCAATGGTATCTAAAAAGCCTATGGTGTCAACATTCTCAGGACCTGAAAACAATGATTTATATCATTCCTTGTATGAAGACAGAGTTCCTTTGGTGGGCAGAGGACTGCTACCACAACAAGGAACTCCCTTTCACTCGACCCCCTGCTGCCCAAACCCTAACACCAGATGCATCAGACTATGCATGGGGGGGCTCACACGGCAGGGCAGTGCATTCAGGGCAAATGGAACCCAAGACAGATGCACCTGCATGTCAGGCAAAAAGAAATGTTCGCTGTACAGAATGCTCTGACAGCCTTCAAAGTCTGTATTCTTCCAGGACAACTATTAGTAAAGATAGACAACACCACAGTTATGTGGTACATAAACAAGCGGGAGGAACCCACTTGTACCCTCTCTGCAGACTAGCCATGGCTCTGTAGAACACAGCCTTGAGCTACCAAGTTCACCTACAAGCTCAATTCCTGTCAGGCAAACTAAATTCACTGGCAAACGACTTGAGCAGAAATGTCATGGATCCACACGAATGGAAACTAGAGCCCAAAATATTCAACGTCTTGAGGAACAAATGGGGGACTCCAGAGATAGACCTGTTTGCCTCCCCTCAGAACTACCAATTGAACAAATTCTGCACAAGAACTCCCCACAGTCAAGCTTGGAAAGTGGATGCTCTGTCCTTTAACTGGGAAAGCCTCTTGGTTTATGCCTTTCCTCCTCTGCCTCTCCTCTCAAAGGTTCTACTAAAGATCAAACAGGACAAGCCAAGGACAATACTGATTGCACCAGACTGGCCACATCAGTACTAGTACCCCCTCTTGCGCAGTATGACACTGCTGCAACCATGGCATCTGCCTCAGACCCCTTTCCTGCTGTCCCAGCAGGCAGGCCAGCTTCTGCGCCCTCAGCTTCAAACCCTGAAACCTGCAGCCTGGCTAATTCCCTGAGCTCTCCTCTAACATCCCTCAGTAAGCAGGTGCTGGATGTCATTCTGGAGGCAAGGAGGCCTAGTACTAGAAAATCCTATGCTGAAAAGTGGAAAGATACTGTTCCTGGAGCCAGGCTCAGGGGATGGGCACAACAGTGCCCAGCTTACCTCATATTCTACAGTACTTAACAGAAATGCTCCACAAGGGCCTATCCTTCTCGTCAATTAAAATTCATGCCTCTGCCATTTCAGCACATTATAATACTGTGCCACCTCTCTTCTCTCACCCCTTGCTAAAAGAATTCCTTAGAGAGGCCAAAAATTTAAGACCCCCCCAGGAGAGCTCCCACTCCAGCCTTGGGACCTTAACTTTGTATTGGAATAGCTCACTCTTCCCCCTTTGAGCCAGCTGCAATAGCAGAGTTGAAATTCCTTTCTTGGAAAACCGCCTTCCTTCTAGCCATCACTTCAGCAAGAAGAGTGTCTGAATTACAGGCCCTCATGGCAGTGGAGTCCTTCATTATCTTCCATGCGGACAGGGTTTTCCTCAGAACTAATCCTTCCTTTATGCACAAGGGGGTGTCTAGTGTGGCCCTAAATCAGTCCATCCATTTGCCTATGTTTTCCCTAGTCCACAAAACAAAGGGGAACAAATACTGCACTCTCTGGACGTGCACAGACAACTTGGATTTTATTTGGACAGGACTAAGCCTCTCAGAAAATCTGAACAGCTGCTAGTTGGCTTTGCTGCAGGGGCAGAGGGGAAGGCCGTTTCAAAGCAAACCATCTCCAAATGAATAGCCCATTGTATTCATTTCTGCTACAAGCACCATGGAAAACCTACCCCATGGGGGATTAGATCACATTCCATCAGGGCTGCATCTACCTCTGCGGCTTTTCTCAGAGGAGCACCTACCAGGGACATTCTATAAGCTGCTACCTGGAGCTCTGTACATACCTTCACCAAGCATTACCACATGCCTATCTTTTCTAAATCCAGAGCTGGATTTGCCACTGCAGTCTTGCAGGGCTTAATAGCTGGCCCTAATGCTCTTTAACTTCCTCCTCCCTTCCTTAGCTTTGGAAATCAACCCAAATGGGATGACTGCAACAGTGAAACACGAAGAACATAATACAGTTGTGTAAACTTACCATAAATGTTGATGTTCGAGTGTATTCACTGTTGCAGTCCTGGTTACCCTCCCTCCAGCCCCCTGACTTCTCTTGGCTCTACCTTTCCTTCTTGTTTGGTATTTTTATTTTTTCTGGTGTATTTGCTTTTTGATGGTGGTGTACCATACCATATAATTGCTTCCTATTGTGGGGGCCCCTGACATCTGGGGCAAGAAAAACTGATGTAATGGCATCGGCTGCATGTTTTATACCCCTGACGACCTGACATCATGAAAGAAGAGACAGCATCCGACATAGAAATCCGAAGACTCTGGTATTCAGGCTGGCTGAGGGCTACCTGCAGGCAGATAACCCAAATGTGATGACTTCAACAGTGAATACATTCGAACATCTACATTTCTGGTAAGTGTACACAACTGTATTTTCTCTTGAAATGACTGAATTTTTTTAGATGACTCTAGACTGTGTGTCATTTCCAGTGTATAATTTGTATATTATCAGAAGGAAAATGATTGGTGTATAGTTCTTAAGATAGCTTGCAGATTCACTCTTAAGAAGGAGTATTGTTTTTCCTGCTAACCTGGTTGGTGTGTTTTCAGTGTGCCTTTTAAGTAATTTTTAGTCATGGCTAAGTCTTTGTGTAAAGATGTTAAGATCTTTAGCCAAATGTCAAGTACTGTGCCCATTTAGGAGCTTTCCTTAATTTTATTTCAGTTTCTCTGGCTGTTACCTCATTGCATTTCATATCCTTTATATTACAACCTATAGGGTCATACATTTATGTTAGACTAATGACTACAAGGGGTCTTTTTAAGCCTAGACATGCATCCCACTAGTGATGTAGGTGCCAGACCAGGGGTGAATTTGTGATTCCCCATCCACTGCTCTAAATTAGACTTTAATTAGGTTAGGGAAGAACTCTATTTCACATGGATGTGACGCTGGTTCCAAAGAATGGCTAGTTTCGGAGACACATACTTGTCCCTCCTACATGCCCTATTTATGTCACAAGAAATGATTAAGTGCCTTGATCAGGAAATTCTGATGGTGTGCATTTTGCGGAATTGCAGAAAGTCCCTCAGAGCGGGATCCAAGGATGCCTTGTATGCCAGGCATAGATCACCCTTTAGCATTCTATAAGAAGCAGATTATAAGGATAGTGCTTTCACCCGATCCATTTGCAACATGTTTGAGCCATGTATCCTTTTTGTGAGGAACCTCTGTGAATGTTCCAGCTGTTGCATGTGTCTGGTCAGATGCATACTGAAGGAGGAGTTGTTCTCAGTGATTGGTCTGATGAGGGATGAATACAGTGGAACAAAGACTTGCTTGGACCGAGATGCCATATCCTTGGTTATAAGTTGCACAACATCCTTACTGCCATAGGCATGTGACGGTCGAAGGACAGCTTACTGTCTACATGTGTCCCCATATCCCTGAATACTGAGTCTGCTCTTAGGGTATGTTTTATTAATGAGGTAGTTTCTCGGGTAATCAACTTTCTGAAGGATACTGTTATGCACTTCTTGGCTTTAAGTTTTAGACCTTGGCTGTGGCACCAATTATTTGTTGGAGTCTGCCCTTCTTCAAAGATGTTGGTGTGTTGTGGTATTTTATGACTACACCTAGTTTGCAATCATCTATAACCTCTGACTGCTGTAGAGGTCCTTGATGTTGGCCTTGACTTCTGAGAAGTAGATGCCAAAAAGTAGTGGACCCAACAGAGAGACCTGAGGAACTCTGCCATGATGGGCCTCTTTCTGTAGGTGGACTCCCCTATCCTCTCAACATTGGACCTGTCTGACAGCCCCCAGCTCTTCAGTGGGTAACACAAGGTTTTTTCCTAATTCTGTGAGTTTCTCTAGTGTCCTTTACTGTGCCTTTTAATTCTTCTATCCATTCAGCATCTTTGCTTGTTTAATAGGGTCTTCAAAATTGCTTCTCCAAAGTGTACCTATTTCTTTTTTTTTTTTGGGAGGTGTTCCTGTTGCTTTTACTTTGTTTCCTTGTTTTCTGTAAAACCTTATTTGGGTCATCAGTGAATCACTTAATGTTAAGTTGTCAATCTCGCCTTCATTCTTGCTGGATGGGTTCGACTCAGCCTATACTAAAGCTCGAGAGCTATTTTTACCGGCTCGAGGCTACCCTATATCCCACAATGCTAGGCGCTAACTACCCAGATCTCGTTTGCCGCTTACAGCTGCGAGGTGCTTTTCTTACTGGCTCTGCAGGTTAGATTTTTATAATTCTTGAATTTCTCCCTTTTAGTCAGATTTTCAGGTAGTTTTTTGTTAGCGACCATCCCATTAGCTTCCCTTCATAGCTAATCTCCCTTCCGATCCCCCTTAATCCCTTAATTTCTTAACCTCCCTTGTTTGGTTAGAAGGTTAGGCCTTTGGGCCCATTCCCCTTTCTTTAAATTGTCAGTTTAAATTGTTGTGTGACTGACTTAGCTTGTGTTAGAGTGTCTGTGTGTGTGTTTATTTTTTGTCCTTTTTAAGATGTCTAAAGACACCAGGGTCTCAGGCTTCAAGAAGTGTGACTCGTGCTGTCAGAAAATGTCGCTGACAGACTGTCACACTTCTTGTGTTTATTGCCTGGGCCCTCTGCACCTGCAGGACTCTTGTTCTGTCTGTCATGCGTTCAGTCCAGGAGTCCTGCAGGAATGCAGAAATAAGTTAATTTTGAGGGGCTTATTAAAGCCTGAAGGTTCCCCGACCAAGTCATCGTCGGGGAAGCCTTCGAAGCCATCCAAGCCGTCGGCTCCATGTTCAGGGCCTTTGACTGGGGGTGCTCTGACTGCTGTTACATCGGCTCCGGCTGGAGCCGATGTTTCCAAGACACAGTCTTCCTCATCGGCTCCGGCTGGAGTCGACGTTTCTCAAACTCAGTCTCCTACATCGGCTCGAGCTGGAACCGATGTTTCTAGGACTCAGTTGGCGCCGATAGTGGTGTCGGTGCCATCTGCCAGCCATAAACGGTCCAGGTCTCCGTCCCTGGAATCTGTTCACTCGGCTCCGAGGTCTCCCTTACTCTCGGAGCGGAGCCATCGAACCCATTCCTCTAGGTCTTCCAGGCTCTCGGACCATGACCTCGAGAGGGTGGTTAGTAGACTTCTTAAGTCTCAGGCACTAGCCCAGATGCTCCATAGCCCTTCTCAACAGACAGTGGCTATTCCCACCCCATCTTCGATTCCTCCTCCGACTCTTCCTCTGAGTTCGGAGCCATGGCCGTCGACACGTCGCAGCCGATACCTCACCTTTCGGCTCCGTCGTCGGCTCCGGTCTCTTCCATGGTCCCATCCTTGGAGGGATCCGGGCACATGGACTTCCTCGTCGGCTGCAAGGGGGCGAGTGGCATCAGACCCTTGTCCGACCCCGTTCTCCCTCTCGGAGCTTCGGTGCTGGTAAGTTTGGCCCCGACATCGGCTTCGGAGCCGTCCCTCTCTGTGCCGGGAGGGGTCCTTATCTCTTCTGAGCTGCGACCTTCTACCCTGCCTGATAGGGGCACCTTCGAAGTCATGAGGAGTGTGCTGGCCCCTGTGCCTGCTCCACGGTCGGCTCCCTCAGCTCCTCCCTCTGTAGTGCCTGCTGCTGTCTCTACCCACCCTCTCATTCCTGACCATAGAGATCCAACGCCTCAGGTTTCCCCATTGGGAATATCCTCCTCTTCCGAGGTTTCCCCTGATCCGTCAGGGGAACCCCCTCGGAAGAGGAAATGTAAGAGGAAGCATGTGGACTCCCCTGAGTCCATTACATCGGATACCGACTTGGATGAGTCGGAAGGGTCTCCACGGTCCCCCTCTGAGGATGTCTCCTTTTCAGACATCCTTGAGATCATGAAGCAGAGGGGGAACTGGTCTACCCTTAATCCTTCCGAGGACGAGTCGGTTTACCTAGAGGCGTTTGGCTCTCACCCTTCCACCTCCTGGGTGTCTCCGCCCTTTGACCCCCTCATGGAAGTGGTGGCGCAGAAGGCATGGACGGCCCCTGATACAATGGAACCTACCCCACGGAGGCCTTCAAAATTCATAACAGCTCCTTCGGACAAACAGTTTTTAGCCAAGGGTGTCCCGGTTGACGCCATGGTGGTGGCTGCAGCCACTAAGAAGGAACTGGCTGATCCTTCAGTACCTGTCCATCCTCCTAACAAGGAGTCTAGGACTATGGATAGGTACGGCAAGTGGATGTTTTCTTCAGTGACCTTTGTCATGCGGTCGCTGAATTATCTGTGCCACTTCACCCGCCTTCAAAGAGACATGCTCAAAGAAGTGGGTGAGGTCCTACAGGATCCAACAGCTGCGGGGTCTCAGGACAAAATAAACTCCCAGCTGGCAACCCTGAATTCCATTGTCAACTCCTCCATGTGGCTTATTTCCTATGCGGCCGATGGGGCGAGTAGGGCTGCAGGCACAGGCGTGGCCTTACGGCGTCACGCCTGGATGCAGCTTTGTAACTTTGCAGACCCCTTTATGGCGTCCTTCACTAACTCCCCCTTTGACGGTTCAGCCTTGTTTGGACCTCAGGTGAAGGATACTTTGACCCGATGCTAGCAAGAAGGCAAGACTCTCTCTGCCATAGGAGTCCGTTTTTCCACCCCATCTAGACCATATCCTAAGGGTCAGAAGGGTGGGAAAATGTGGTTCCGTAAACCACAAGAGGTCGCGCCTGATGCAAGAGGTCAGTTCCCCTCTAGAGGCAGAGGGGGGAACAATAACAGACGCCGCCCTAGGGGCAGAGGAGGTCCGCAAAATCAGGGTAACAGAGAGTCTCTTTCTGACAAATCCTTCCAGCATCCCTGAGAAGCTGCCCGACTGTCCGCCTTCGGAGGCAGTCGGGGGAAGGTTATCACTGTACTCAGAAGCCTGGCTTTCACTCACCCAAGACAAATGGGTACAGACGATTATATCCGAGGGTTACAAAATACCTTTTATCCACACCCTAACTCAGCCAAAAGGACTCCTCCCAGACGTTCCACCCAGTCTAAGGGAACAAGCAGTACTAGAAATATCAAAACTGCTAACAAAAAGAGCCATCCAGCCAGTCCCAGCAGACCAACAAGGATCCGGAATCTACTCCAAGTTCTTTTTGGTAACAAAAAAGACAGGGGACTGGAGACCAATATTGGATCTCAGCAGATTAAACAAGTCTGTAAGAAGAACGAAGTTCCGGATGGTCACGCTACAGTCCATTCTACCCTTTCTGGGTCAGGACGATTGGATGTGCTCAGTAGACCTTCAGGATGCTTACTACCACATCAAGATGCACAGGCGCTCCAGGAGATTTCTCCGCTTCCGGCTGGGAGCCAGTCACTATCAGTTCAGAGCCCTGCCCTTTGGTCTCACTACAGCCCCCCGAGTGTTCACTAAATGCATGGCAGCGGTTATGGCTCATCTGAGGCATCAAGGATTCCAGGTGTTTCCATACCTAGACGACTGAATCCTCACTGCCACCACCAGGCGTCAGCTTCTCCTCTCCAGAGATTACACCATTCATACTTGCAAAGGGCTAGGTATCTCCATAAATTTCGAAAAGTCTGCCTTGTCAGTCTATTACCTTCATAGGCGCCACCTTGGACACAGTCCGGCTCTCCACAAAATTAACCGAGCAAAGAGTTCTAGATATTCGCAGGCATGTTCACATCCTCCTTCAGAACAACAAAATCCAGGCCAGGTTTGTCCTGAAGGTATTAGGTCTCATGGCGGCAGCCATTACTCTACTTCCCCTAGCTCGCTTTCATATGCGGATCCTTCAGTGGATGCTTTTTTCCCAGTGGTCCTTTCAACAGCTTCCAATGTCACACAACATCTTAATAACCCTGTCTTGCAAGAAACACCTTTCTTGGTGGATGATCTCCCCTCAAGTCCTTCAGGCCAGACCATTTGTTCCTTCTCCCCCGGTCGCCATGGTGACAACGGATGCCTCCCTGATCGGGTGGGGGCATTTTCAGGGCAGGACGGTCCAGGGCACATGGCAACCTTTCGAGTGCCACCTGCACATAAATGTCTTGGAGATGAGAGCAGTACTTTTAGCGTTGCAAGCCCTTCAGGACTCTCTTCCCATCGGGACTATTGCAGTTCAGACGGACAATATGTCCGTAGTGTGGTACATCAACAAGCAGGGCGGAACCAAGTCCTATCCCTTATGTCAAGAGGCACTCAGACTTTGGCAGTGGGCGATCTCCTCTCAGTGGTTTCTGATAGCAACGCACATCCCCGGGAAGTCCATCATCATAGCGGACAGGTTGAGCAAAGCCATTCTCATGCCACACGAGTGGTCTCTCAAACAAGCAGTAGTGGAAGAAATTTTTCAGAAATGGGGTCGACCTTGCTGCGATCTTTTTGCAACACCTCAAAACAGCAAGTGCCACGACTTCTTCACTCTCTTCCCGGCCACCCCCCCAGAGACGCTCTAGTCCACGATTGGCCCCAGGGACTTCTGTATGCCTTTCCCCCCTTTCCATTAATCACTCAGTTGATTCAGAAAGCAACCGCCTTGAGAGCCTCCATGATCCTCATTGCTCCTTACTGGCCTCGACAGATATGGTTTCCGTTCCTGCATAGTTACCTCTTGGGGCAGCCCTGGCATCTGGACCCAGTGCTAGATCTCATGACCCATCAGTCGGGACAGCTACACCACTCCCTCCAATCTCTCAACCTCACAGCTTGGTTGCTCCAATTCCAACCCTAGCCAGGCTTCCCCTTATTTCCCATTCTGTGCGTGACATACTTGTAGCTTCCTTAAAGTCATCTACCAGAAGGATTTATGCCAGCAAGTGGAAGCGTTTTTCCTTCTGGGCAGGAGCTAGAAATATGGATCCTTTTACTGCCCCTATCCAATCAGTCCTAGACTTTCTAGCCGAACTGTTTCACTCAGGGTCTTCTTCCTCCACCATCAGAGTACAGTTATCAACTATTTCGAATTTTCATGTAGGCTTTTCGGACTCCAGTATCATGTCCCATAAGCTTTGTAAAACCTTTCTTAAAGGTATCTTTTTGCTTAAGCCCCCAATCAGAGACCCCACCCCACTGCAGTGGGACTTAAATTTGGTTCTAACTTCCTTGATTCTTCCCCCCTTTGAACCTGCGGCTTCCTGCTCCTTGAAATTGCTCTCTTGGAAGACTCTATTTTCTAATCGCCATAACATCTGCGAAAAGAGTATCAGAACTTCATGCCCTTTGCATTCGTCCACCTTATCTAGTTTTCCATAAAGACAGAGTGTCCCTCAGGACTAACCCGTCCTTTTTACCCAAGGTTTCTTCTGAGGCGAATCTAAACCAGACTATCGATCTCCCAGTTTTCTTCCCCAACTACTCCAACAGAGCGGAACAAAAGCTGCATTTTCTGGACGTTCATCGTCAGCTCCGTTACTATCTGGATAGAACCAAGCAAGCTAGGAAATCTGAGCAGCTCTTATCTTATGCGGCAGGGAAGAAGGGCCTTCCAGTTTCCAAAGTAACCCTTTCTAGATGACTGGCCTCTGTGATTACTTTCATCTATGACCTCAGATGCCAAAAGCTACCGTCAAGGCCCAGGGCTCACTCAGCTAGAGCATTAGCCACGTCAATAGCCTTTCAGGCTAGATTGCCAATCGATTCCATTTGTGCGGCAGCCACATGGGCCTCTCCTCATACCTTTATCTCTCATTACAAATTAGACATGGCCTCCCGTAGCCGGGCTAATTTTGGTTCCACCTTTCTCAAGAGTCTGTTCCGATGAGCCACCCAGGGTGAAGGTGCTAGGGACGCGGTCCCATCCAGCAAGAATGAAGGCGAGATTGACAACTTAACATTGAAAAGATCCCCAAGGATCCTTAGGTCTGTCCAGGCTAGGGTGAAGGGGGGTGGGACGCAAGAAAGAAGGCGAGAAGAAGACAACCAACATGGAACGTTATGGTAGGTACATAACTTCTCATTTTGTACTATGACTTTGTGTTTATCTGCATACCTTTTAAGTTTTTCTGTGGATATTTTTAGTTTATTATTATTGGAAAGAGTGTAAGATAAATCCTGGTCAGTTTAGATATGATTGTGTTGCTTTTATCGCGTGTATCTTTCCAAAATTGTTTGATCGGTTTTCTTTTCTGTGTTCTTCCAATGGTGATGCTTTTTGTCTTGGTTGCTTTATAGTTTTCTCTAATCGATGTTTCCATGGTGCTTTAAATGAAAATAAATTTGAAAAAAGTCCAAGTCAGCAATGTATGCAGCTAGATTATAAACTCGTTTTTGAAAGGTAACTTATCAAATCATGTTGCTCAGATGGGCTTCCTGAATACTTGCTGTTTCACTTATATGATGCAGATTTCCAGAGTCATAGAACCCAGCTGACCAAGTCTCAAATAACAGCATAGGCCTGGAGGAGCCAGATGAGGGATAGTGGGAGTGAGCAGCCAGTGCCAGCTCACCTGACACTGGGGAGTGAGGTGGGATGGTTTGCTGTGTAATACCCTTTGCTATCTAAAAAGCAGCACTCTGGGTCTGGAATGAGTTTACAGCATTAGCCGGGCTGTGTGTGTGCGATAGCTGTTCATGCAACTGTGCATAGATTAGTACTTGCTTTGATGTGTCTGCAGCATTACACTGAGCTTATTGGCCACGGACTGCGTAGACTGGTAAGCAAAAACCCCAAACCTCCAGTGAATGACAACCCACTGCTGCATAACTCTTGCCCTGCTCCAGGCTCAGCAGTTCTCTCATGATGGGTGTGAAGATAGGTGAAGGCTGCCAGCCTAGCTAGATAGAAATTTGTAGATAATTCTGTCATTTGTAAATATTAATGTAAGCCACAGGCTTGTTCTCTTAAATGTGGAAAGACTATATTGGATGTTGAACTGAAAAAAAATGTAACAACAGTGCACTCTGCTGTAAGAAAGCTGATACGTCAAGCATTGTGAAATTCTTTGATCTAAAACTCTGAGCTGAGATGTCTAGAGGGAGGAATTGTGCCTATTGATTTGAGGCCAGAGTCAATGGCGAGAATTTATAAGTATAATTTCTTTTATTGCTGTGGCTTCCTGACCAGCTGCAATATCAAGAGGGCTATTAATCTCTGATTTTCTGTTAGCCTGGGAACCAGAAGGAAATGATGTAATCTGAAATCAATCAGTGGTACTGTGTTATTTCAAGGAAAGAATGTGAGCATTTGTCTTGAGAACATCCAACTCTCCAGAACTGTCTTGTTCTATAGGTAAGCTTATTTTAGAACTGTGTTTTCTCTTAGATATAGCTAGGACATAGAAAGATTAGATTAGTCTTTTTTTGTATTGATGTCAGAACTTTTGTACTGTATTATTGTAAGTATTTGTGATCTCTGAACTCTTGACTAGCACTGTGTAGTAAGTATTGTCTTGTGTTTTTATTATTAAATATTTTTAAATCTTTCAAATGTGGCTGTTTTGTGTAGAGATAATTTAAGCTCTAGAGTACATTGCATGTATATAGTGATACTGGCCAAGCCACTCCAGTAAGCCTTGACTGTTCAGTTGCACTTACCATTTAGATAATAATATTGCTCAGTATAATTGGACAGCCTTTCATAAGGCCCTTTTAGTAGCTGATAAATATTAGTGGGTGGTGGCAAGTGGTACTACCGTATAGTCTGGGTAAAAGGGGCACAGCTGGAGAACCTGTGCCAGCCTTCCCCAGGAGTGTCTGTGTGGTTGTATATAACTCTTATCTCAAAGTGTGTGTGTCAGCTGTTTGGGCAGGGACATGAAGCACTGGTTGGACAGAGTGGATGCTGGAGGTTTTAGCTTGCCCACTAGGCTGTCATCTGAACCCTATAGCTGTGCCAGTGGGGAGTCTTATTGGGGACCTGGAGAGAAAGGGAGAAACTAGCCCCAGACTGACTGTGATCTCTGTGTGCTCTTAAGGGAAATTGTAATTTACTGTGTGTGTATTTATTATCCTTTCCCTATATGGATGCCCCTCACTGGTGTTAGTGATGAGGATTTAGGCTTCTTGATTGCTGAGCCAGTGCACGGGCGTCACAAGAGATAAAGTGGGATTAGTAACATACCTCACAACTTTACAGATTTTTGTTTCATATTTTTGCACTGCTTCTTATAAAATTGTGGTTTTCTGGCAAATCGTTGGTAAATTATAGAGGGCTGAATTCAGAAAATCTTGACAGAAAATTGAGTTTCAGACTTCATACCCTTCAGAAAATTGATGCTAATGCAAAACCTGTTATTCTGTCAACTTTCTAAGTTTGTAAGAGCAATATTTAAAACGGGTTCCTGTTTTGGGGTCTTTGTCCCCCATTATTTACGACTTTGTCCAGATTGTTTGTTCTAAGAGGATGAGAGGTATGATTAGTAGCATAGTTAGGGGAGAGCAAAGAGAGCAGCCTTTCTGGATGCAAAGTGGTAGGGGAAGCCACAGGCTAATCACATTTATTTGGTTTCTTTGTTCCTTTTATAAACTGAATGGTAGCTGCACTGTTAATTTCCAGATGAAGTTTGCCACTCAGGTCCAGGAGTATAGCATCTTTAAGACACAGGTCTCCTTCAGAACTCTACTTTCTAACTTTCACCAGATCGTCCTTTCTTGCTCATGCCTCTCCTGTTTGTGGTAGTTGTTGATATTTCTTGAGAGTTTGTCCATCTTCCAGCTCCGGAAGTCCTCTCAAAGTAGACCATGTTACATATATGCGAGTAGGAGTCTATTGTTTTGGAGGCCTTTGGCAGTACCCTTCATCCCCCTTTTGTCTGAGGGGTTTTATGTTTTAAATACCATAGTAGTCAAAATTCTGACTAAGATTGTTGCACACTTAGAATTTTATACTACGGTTCTGATTGTTTTCTCTCTTGCATGTGTTTCTGCCATGTTTGGGAGTTGTCAGTTGTTAGAGGCCCTTGCTTTGGTTAGTAATTGGCAAGCAGGATCGAAACATGCGTAGCTTGAATATGGGAGCTTCAGATCAGTAAGAAGAACTAACCATGGCGAAGACACTGAATCAGTGCCCAAATGTCTACCCACTGTAGATGTCGTTGATTATCTCATACGGTGAACATTTATATGTCTGTTGTATTGGTGATTTTCATTTTTTTTTTCATTGCAAATGTGCGTTTATATAGTCATTTGTAGTTTGGCATTATGATGGTCCTTTTTACTGCATGCTGTTAAAGCCAAGTACTAGGCTAGCTGTCATTGTGGACCATTTTAAGCCTAGCCTGTTTACTTTTTTGTGCTTGAAATAACCTATCCCATTTGCTATAGGCAGGTCTTACCCATCCCATGGTCAATAATATAAATTACGCCTAATGAGAATACCTGGGATCATACCATAGATAATTTGAGAAGACCTATGCAAGGGATAAATTTAGGAGCTGCATCTCTTCATTAGAAGGATTTTACAACAGCAGCAGCAGTTACTGAGAAGTAACTAAAATTTACTTAAGTAAAGGTCAGTTTTTCGAATTTTTTTTTTTTTTTTTTTTTTTTTTAACGTGTGGTTACTTGCAAGTTACAGCCTTCTGTAGGTGTTGTGTTTCTCATTATTTCTAAACTTGTTAGGGAGCGCCCACATTTAAGGCAGCACAGATTGCAAGCCTGCAGATGAAAATACGTGGTCCTATATTTTTCATGTTTGAGCTGCTCATTTATTTTTCATAATGACAGCTTTTAACTGTGTGCACAGTTATGGATGATTTAAAGTCTAGCAATCCATCATGTCTAAATTTCAATGGTTTAAATTGTGAAGAATTATATTTCTTGTTTTCTAGTGATTATGATCCACATTAATATATATTATATTTTAAGAGGCATGTTTGACTGAATTTCATTTTGTTTTCTGATGTGTGTGTATACTGATGATTTTTTGATTATCCTTTGTTTTTTCTTCATTGATACTGACATTTTAAATTTCTTTAACATAGGTATTAAAAGAAAAAAATCCATCTGTTAATGGGGAGACCATCAGAAGTCTGCCTATCAGTATTCCACTAAGCACAGTGCAACCCAATAAACTTCCGGTCAGCATTCCACTGGCCAGTGTTGTGCTGCCCAACCGGGCTGAGAAAGTGGTAAGAAGACTTATCAAACATTTATATTTTACCGATTGAAAGTAAAAAAAACTTGGTCAACAAACTGTAACAAAGCAAATGCACACTCAAATACTTCTCATTCTAAAACATAAAAAAATACAATTTTTCCAAAATTTCATTCACATTTTCTGATTAGACAACAACAAAGAGTTATTTACAGTATTTACCAGTGTGTGCTTGCTGATGGCTATTCTTCCAAATTTCACTCATTTACAGTCAAAAATTACTGTATTATGGGGTCAAAAAATTTTAGTCCAGGAGAGACTTCAAGAAAGATCATTTGAGTTCCTTCATAAGATGAACACTCTTTTGAGTAGATCTTAATCTTAATGCTTTAATTTGTTTTTTCTACCATTCTATTTAATAAATATCTTATGTCAGGAAGTGCCTCAAATTGAAGTTAAAACATTTTGAATGTGTATTATGCCTCTACGTAATGTCAAACTTCTGTAGTTTTCATTTCAGTTAGTTTGCAGCAGTTGGTACCTTGCCTCCCAGCAAATGATCTAAATGTAGACAGGAACAGTATACTAGCAGAGCTCCATCTTGTTGTTCAGTAATTCTTTTTCAGTTTAGCCACCGTGATTTATGCACCGTTTATTAATATATGAATGTGTAATGTGTTGTAGTAGCATCTTTATTTGCATATTCTTAATTAGATTTTTTTGTGTATTAAGTTTCCAAAAGCCATACTGAAATGTTTCAGTTTATTTATTTTTGGCTGTCAGTAGTAGTATTTGTTAACCAGGAAATTCATCTTTGTGGAATCCTTTCATAGTGAAGTTGCGATCTGCCTGAGTTTATGTAAAATTTCCCACTGCACCTATTGAAAAGAGTAGGGAAAGCTCCCCTTTGCCCTGGCCAAATTTCCCATAGTCACTAGGAATGCCACCTCAGTCTTTCCTGAAAAGATACCGTTGACCTAGTGAGACTACCCCTGGTCAAAGTGTTTATAAAATAAATACATAAACATAATAGAGAATAGATGCATACTACTTAAATAATGAATGTTGTCATACAATGGGTATAGGATATTACATGAGATATTTATCGTACCATACTATGCCAGGGCTCTAAAGACAGTAAAATGTCAAAATATTAAAACACTTAAGATTCGACACATATGTGTATGTCAAAGGTTTGTTGTAATGCATAGCACAGTACAGTTGTGGGAGAGATTAACATAAGTGCCAACAATAGTTTCAGGTATTTTCAGTGACAGATAACAATGTCAAATCAACTTGTTGATTTGTGTACCAAAGAATACTATAGATAAAGCAAAAAGTAATATTCAGTTCAATGTCAGTGGTCAGGATGTGAATGATGAAGATGGGAGGGCAAGGACAAAAAATATTGGGGTGCAGTAAAGGAAAGCTGTGGTTAGAAAAAGAGCAGTAATATGGATTTGGAAGAATGGACACCAGCATTAGGGATTCAAAGACTGGAGAATAGGGGTGAGAAAGTGATAGTGAGCTTGGCAGATCATCTGGATCAGCAAAGTAAAGTCCACTTAGCCTTCAGATATGTTGGTAGAGCTACATCAGATCTCTTCTTTTGAGGAGGTTTGCATATCTGTATACTCAGAACCTCCCAGATGATGGTAGAAATGAGATTTTAAATTCACCCTTGGATAGAGATTGTGTTTAGATCCCCTCTGCTGCAGAGGTGATCAAAAAGTGTGATGAAAGGGGTAAGCTGATCCAAGTACCCTCCAAGGTTTTCAACCCTCCTTTTCCAAATTTGCCAAGGGGTGTTTTTATCTCCTCATCCAGTTTTGGCAAAAAGCAGAATAAACAGTCTCAACAAAATACAGGTAAACAAATGTTCAAGAAGAAATATCATTGGGGTTCCAAAAAGAAGTTTTGAACCTCCCAAAGGCAAGGATAATCCAGTAAGTCTGTGACCCCTTTTTCTTCCTTAAAGTCTGAGTCTCCATTTTTCTCTTTGGCAACATTGTGTCAGAGAAATGGATTCTGAAAGTCATTCATTAAGGTTACAGATGGCACTGGGAGGAAATTCCTCCTTTCCAGGGGTCATTTCAGATCATATTATTTTGTTTTCACCAGTTCTTCATCGCATGCTGTTCCAAGGAGTGATGGCACCTGTTCATCCTTCCCAGGTGGATAAGAGTTTTTATTCAAGAATGTTCCTAGTACCAAAGAAAGAACATGCTTGGAGACCAGTTCTGGATCTTTCTTTCCTAAACCTAATTGTGATAGTGCCCAAATTCAGAATGTCATTTCACAACCTGTAACCTTCTCTCCCTCTTTCATGTTTCCCGGTAACACTAGACTTAAAAGACGCATAGCATCACATCCTATTCTTCCAGTCTTCAGATGTTTCTTAATGTTTTTGTGCGTCTAGATCACATTATCAGTTCTCCGATTTACCCTTTGGATTATTCACTGCACCAAAAGTGTCCACAAAGTGTTTAACTCTCGTTATAGCTCATTGCAGGCTATAGGGTATCCACATTTTTATATATTTAGATACTTGTTTTCTTTGCAGATTCTTTTTCAGTGTCAGGAATCTCTCTTGGGTGAGAGATCTCTTAAACAAGCTGGGATTCCGAGATACCATTCAAAAGTCTTTCTTGACTCAACCACACAGGATTGTACTCCTAGGATGTCAACTAGGCACCTCAGTTCAAACACTTACCTTCCACAGGAAAAAAATAAATCTCTTTCTAAGGTTTTCCCAGCAGACTTTGGTCACTGAGAGGGAATACCTCAGGATTTTGGGTCTCATGGCATATATGATTCTCATAATACCTCTGACAAGACTCCATGTGAGAAAGATACAGTGATATTTGAAATCTCTTTTTGGTCCCAGTACCAACACCCTTAATCTTTTCAAATCCCAGTTCTGGAGTTTGTCAGAAGAGAAATCATTTGGTGGAGACAACAGAACATCCTTAACTCCAGGTCTCCACTTCTTCCTCCCTACTCCAAAGCAGGCAGTCACCACAGATGCCTTGGACTTTGCTTGGGGTCCAGTTTCAGGAGGCATAAAAGTGCAGGAGTGCGGGACACCAAGGATAGACACAAGAGCATAAGTATCAAGTAGATGCTTGCCTTGATCAAGGCACTCAACTGTCTGAACCATCTTTGGTACCTGGACCTCGTCAAGTGGTTACAGAAAATACCACAGTTGTGTGGTACATCAACAAGCAAGGGGAGAACCAGGTCCTACCCTATCTGCAGACTAGCCATGTTAGCATGGGATGTAGCTTCACAGTACCATCTCGCTCTACAGGCATCCTGCATTCTGTCAGAGCAAACTATGTGGCAGACAAGCTGAGCAGCACAAGGGCAGATCCTCACAAAAGGAAACTGCATCAAGGTGTCTTCCAAGATTTGATCCATCTGTGGGGAGTTAGTCAACTAGACCTCCTTGCCTCCCTTCTGAAATATCAGCCAGCAAGATTCCATTCCTTGGATAGGAAAGTTCCTGTATGCTTTTTTCCATCCTTTCCACTAATATGCAGGGTACTTCTGAAAATTCAGAAGTAATCCCCCAAGATCATTATGGTGACTACCTTCTGGCGCATGCAACTGTGGTTCTCCCTTCTTTTGGAAGTGGCCAGGGGCATTTGCTACAAGCTTCCTCGTAGACTGGATCTACTTGCACAAGAATAGGGGTGTTTGATGCACTCTGATGTCAGTCAACTTCAATTAACTGCCTGAATGAGAGGATCTTAATTCCTCTTAGGCACCTGTTTACTGAGGACGTGCAGCAGGTACTAATGGAGACAGGAAAGCTTGCCCGTAGAAAGTTGTATATTAGCAAATGGAAAAGGTTTTCTAATTGGTTACAACAAAGTAACCAGCACCCATTCAAGGCTACTTTGTTCTCCGGTTTTACAGTATTTGTGTGAGTTACTATTCTATGGCCTTTCTTATTCCTCTATCAAGGTTCATTTATTGGCCATTGTAGCATATCTGCCCTTGGATCCTCCTCTTTCAATGCAGTCTCATGTGAAAATATTTTGAAAGGGGTTTTGCATAAGAGACCTCCATGAAAACTGGTGGCCCCTTCTTGGAATCTTAATTCTGTGCTAGAGAAGCTAACACTTCCTGCATTTGAACCAGCTAACCTAACTGACTTGAGGTTCTTAACATGGAAAACAGTTTTACTAATTGCTCTGACCTTTGCAAAAAGGATATCTGAGTTGCAAGCTCTTATGGTGAGTCAGCCTATCTGATTTTCCAGGATTTCGTATACCTAAAGTGGTATCCCAGGTTTACTTTTAAGCCAAACTGTCCAGCTCCCCGTATTCTTTCCTGAACCTAAAAATGAGGACGAAAGGATACTCTATACCTTGGATGGCCACAGACAACTTGATAACTAAATCTTTCAGAATCTTTCAGATCTTCAGATCAGTTGTTCATTTCCTGTGAAGACAAGAATAGGGGACAACTGGTTGTCTAAGATTATTACTTTTTGCTATGGTCACCATAACAAGGCTATTCCAGGCAGGATCAAGGCTCGCTCTGCCAGGGCCTTGGCTTCATCTGTGTTTTTTGGAAAGGGTTAGATTCTAGAAGTATTCTATAAACTGTTTCTTGGTCCACTCTACATACTTTTATAAAGCACTTTAAGCTTAATTCCTGCACTAGGACCAGATCACACTTTGCTAGGACAATTCTCCAGGGATTCCTGCACTCTTCTCCTTCCACATCCCAAATGTCGTTATCTAACCGTATACCTAAGGTTACTGTAGCAGTGATCAGTATGATAAACGTAGTACAGTTGTGTAAATAAACTTACCATAACAGTAGATGTTCAACTGATCACTGCTGTAGTAGCTGCTCCCTCCCTCCCCTTGTTAGTTGATGTACTTTTTATGCCAGTGTGTGGGCATTTATTTTTTGTTCCTAGCGTTATCCATTCAAGGTTTAGCATCCCTCCGTCGTTTGACAGGAAAGCTCTGAAGAGCTTCACCCGTAAACATTTCTTTTAGTAAACTCAGCTCAAGTTGTCTGGCAGTTTGGGTGCATTGAAGGTGCCCTGAAGCTTTGGAAGCTGGCTGGCTGTTTTAACCATGACAGGATATAACCCATATAGTTAAGGCTACTGCAGCAATGATCATTCAAGCATTTACTGTTATGGTAAGTTTACTTTAACAGCTGTATTTTCCTTTATCTACAATGCTTATGGTCCAGGGAAATTGCCCATAGCTCCAGCTGGCTAATGTGGAGCTTCATTTCCAGAAGGTGTCACCTTCTCTGAACCAAAATGATTTTATCACCCTGCCAGTGAAGCATTTGTCCTTAAAACTTGTAATGGTTCTGATCAGGAGGCTGGTGAGGACTGTTCACCATTTCAGGACCCAGCTGTATAAAGATGACATCAGGAGAATATCCAGGACCATTTGGCACCATAGTCTCTGACACCTCCACAACGTACTGCAGTGACTACATCCTTAGCTGGCAGGAATATCATAGTCTAAGTCAGGACCCTTTGCTGGGTCCCTCATCCATGACTTCCTGGCTCCCCTTCATAACCAGGAATAACAAACACTGGAAAGGTTTCCATCTCTATTCAGCTCAAGATCGTCTTTGAAGTGGAAGCAGTGAGAACTTTTTCCAATTTATATGTAAAGGAACTGCAGCTACATGAGTGCTCATTCCAGAGATGCATCAAGGGAAGTCCCTTCATAACACCTCTTAAAATCAGTTAGTCCAGGTGTGGGAATACATGGAGGTCTCCTCCTGAAAGGCTTTTTATCCTCCACAGTCAACACACCTTGATGAATATTTTGGGCACAGAAGAAAGTCCAAGTGAGAGCACTTTGCACATAATGTGATCTCCTCTTATGCATAATCAAAGGACTTTTCTTTAAGGAGTTCTTAAATAATTTGTCAGAAAGCATCTATCGCTTCTGGCAGTACTATCTAGACACCTTTGGCAATAACAGCATGCCCTTCTCGGAAGTTACCAGGTAGAATCTCTCCTTATGGTGGGCTTGATTAAATTACTTAGGTCCAGTAAAGGACATAACATATCAGCCGTTTTCAGAACTAGATGTAAGTATGGGTAAAACTCCCTTATTTTTATTCTGAATGAAGAGCACTCTTTACTGCCTCCTTTGAAGGTTAAGATCTGGTTGGTGTCTTTGAGGAACTCCTAGGGCACAGCTTAGGAGCACTAAGCATGACCATATTCAGAACTCCATCTGTCCTTAGTGATGTCTCTTCTTACTTGGTCAGACCTTGAGAGCCACCCTTAAAAGATATACCAAGAGAGTGGTTAGGACTACTGCTGTTGAGCCACTGGTGTCATCTTTTTAGATTGTATAAAGTAAAATGCCTTCCTTAGTCTATGAAGAGAGTTGTTTTGTTTTTATTTATTTGGGGGGGGGGGGGTTGCCCAGGCCTGGAAGAAGACTAAACAGAGGGGCAATAAAGACTAATCATAAAGTTCACTCTCAGCGGTGAAGGCCTGCTTCCTCTTCCAAAGGTCACTTGTAATTTAAAGAAAAGGTTGGCTGATAAGAATCTTCCCTTCCAATGTGTCCAAGGTGGATTTTTTAGCTCCACCTTAAGGGAGAATAGCCTTAAGCAGGTGATCCTGCACAGGCACATGGCTGAACTGGCCGTCCCAGCCAAAGTGTTAGCATAGTCAGAATTGCAGTAGGATTTATTGAATTTTACTGTGAAAGTTGAACACAGAATACTGCCCACTTCCTTCTTCAGCGGAGATTGGTAGCAAGAGGAAATTTTCAACAGTGCATGATTAAAAAAGGGAGAACAGAACCTATGTAGGTAAGGTGAACAGTTCAGACTCTGAACTTCAATGTGTCAGACTTGAAAATTCTTTTACCAACACTAAGACTTCAACTTCCTGTCTGTCAAGGTATCAAACTGTGACTTTTTTTTTGCTTTGTGCCATACTGAAGACAGTCTAATAATGCTTGAACAGAGTCTTTATGTACTCACATGGGAGTTTACACAGAGCATCGCCTTTTTTTTTCGTTTCCAGATGGGAAAAAAAATCATATTAGTGTTGTGGGTATGGTATTCCTCTTAACTGTTTCTCTCAGAGGGTAATGGCCCAAGGCTCCTACTCCTTTTTTATTTGTTAACCAGGTAAACCCACTGGACATGTGACCCTTTTCAGGGATGAGCATGGAGCACTGTCTTAATCGGCTTGCTCATGGTCAGTCATTGGGCAAATGGAGACTGAGGGAATAAAACCAGGACTACAGAAATCATCTTGTTAACAGCTGATAGCCCTAGTCCTGTGCACTAAGTGCTTTTCGTTCCTGAAATATTCACTGAGGTATTTTGGATGAAAATTGTTGGTAATAGATCAGTCCATTGGGGAATTAATGAGTCATATGTTCCCTCCATTAGAGAGGTAGAAGGTGGGGAATGGAGTGTGTGGAGAAGATTTTGCCCTTGCCCATCTTGGAAGTGTTGGTCTCTTGCCCCCCCCCCCCAATCTCATAGTAGTATTCCTTTGTGGAAGGGACTCCTTTTTCATCTCTGCTAACCCAAGATGCTGCAGGCTTATGTAGGGGTAAGTGTATAGTAGGCATGTCCCGGAGGTTAAGTGTTAGGGCATTCATTAGTTGCCTGCAAAAGGTGGCATGGAGATATAAGAAGCCTTGGGTGTGGCCTGGTACTTGATACCAGGTGATGGTCCCTAAAGGTTTGTTCCAGCACCTGCAATTCAAGACCCAAACAGACTTCAGGTGTCTGCCTAAAACCTGGTACTTGAACAGTGATCCCTGGTGCAGAAAGACCTCCTCAGCCTTAAACACTGGGGACAAAGTCTTGGAAGAGTGTTAGTGGTCTTGCATACCACTAATCCTCTGCCTGGAGAGAGAGCACTGCTCCATGGGATTGTCTTAGTCGCTAGTATGCTCTGACTACTTATTCAGAAGATAAGTGCATTTGCATAAGGCAGCACATACCCAAGACTTGTAGCAGGGAGCACTTCTTCCAAGCTATAGGCTCATTGCCATCCTCTGAAATGGAAGATGGTGAGCGTTTCATCCCTTACTAATCTTTAAGCACTTATAAGGACTTGGAGAGCTTTAAAGAAATGCTTGCAAAAGGCATACTGTCCACTTCTTCGTCCTGTTTATAATGCTGTTGCAACATTGTGTACCTGTATATTGGATCCACGTACTAATCCATGCATGAAGAGCTGTTAATTGACATCATCTTGGAAGTGAAGTAAACCAGAAGTTCCACCCTCCGATATCTACAGGAGGGTAGACTAGCACTTATGGCAGTGCTTCATGTCATGATATTCTGCTAGGCAGTAGAAACAGTGCCAATGCGGGTCTTCACTCGTGTTAGCTTCATTGACACTTGGCTAATTAATTTATAGACCTCAGATGCAGGAACGTTTCTGCAGCTGGAGTCATGATCAAGATCTAAAATGTATAAATGATAGATAAGAACTGGTGAGTTTGGGGACTGGGAAAGATGTTCATCGTGTTACCCTGCTGCAGTCATCACACTTGGGTTATCCTGCCGTCAGGCGGTCCTGCAGTCGGCCTGAGTTCCAAAGTCTTGGTCCGGCGTCGGTTGCTGTCGCTTCTTCCCTGACGCCAGTGCACCAGGGGTATATAAGAGGCATCCAACGCCATTTTCCCAGTCTTTCTTGCCGCGCGGTGCCCGAAGCAGAAGCAGTTCGCAAGTGCCGGTCGGCCGACACCTGAGATTTTCGATTCGAATTTCAGTCCAAAGTCTTCAATAAAGCTAAGTACCCCGTTGGGGAACCTTTTCTTGCTTCAGTCCGATGTCAGAAAAAGTTAACAATTGCATTTCTTGTGGGAAGCAAATACCTCATAAGGACTTCCATTCTTATTGTATTCCTTGCCTAGGCCAAGACCACGATGTCACAGGTTGTCAGTTTTGTGCTAGGTTTAATAAACGAACTATCAAATGCCGTTTTGACTTTGAACGACATTACTTTGGTAGGAAATTTAATTATATCATGCCGTCGGAGCAGCCGACGACCGGCATGCATAAAAACGCAAGGATAAGGACAGGCAGCCTAGGAACAAGCCAGAATCCGAGGCCTCTGCTGGGCCTGTCGCCGGTTCTCCGGTTTTCAGTGAGGCGCCTACGCAGCCCCTGACGACCGCAGATTTGGAACCCCAGACAGCTGCGGATTCTCAAGCGGAGTCTACTAGGCCGACACAGCCGTCTTCTTTAGGCCCTTCCAACACCGGAGCAGGAGGAGACCCCGGTGCAGTGGAAACACCTTCGGTTACAGAAGGTGTCCTCAGACCGACTACACTCACCATTAAATCTTATGCTAAGCTTAAAACTCCTTTAAAACCAAAAAAGACTGTACATCAGTCTGCAGTTCAAGGCTCCATGCCTAAGAAACAGATGCTTAAGATAGCTGAAGATTTGATTACCCTAATCAGGGGTTCCCATCCCCCTCCAGATAAAAGACCAAGACAAGAGGAGGATTATGATTCATCTGACCAGGTTTCAATTTCCTCAGATTCTTCTGAGGATCAGGATTACACTTTTCCCCCTTATGAAGACTCTGATGCTGAAGACTCTATTCCCTCAGCATCTCCCCCTGAAGACTACTCCTTTGGAGAAACTTTACATACCATGAGGGAACATTTCCACTGGGAAGGCCAGGACTACTCTGATTCTAAGAAAAGACTCAGAGAGTTCCTTTTACTACCCCAGCACAGACCACTTGCTATCCCTCCAGTTTTAGATATTGTGGATGATGTTTACTTGGAGTCTAGTCTAGTCTAAATCCAGACTCTCTACCTTCTGCTCCAGCCAAACCAGACAGATACTACAGAGTACCTGACTCACACAAATTCCTTTATAAAAGCCCTGTGGCTGACCCAGAAAACATTTCCCAGGGTCCCAAGGAGGCTAAAGATTCTATGGCTAAAAATCTTGTGCCCTCTGAAAGGGATTCCAGAGCCCTAGATAGATGGGGAAAGAAAATATGCACCTCAGCAACTCTGGCTATGAGAGCATTAAATTGTCGGTTTCACATGCTGAAATATCAGTAATTCCTAATGTCTCAATTAAAACATAAAATGAGCACACATACTGAACATTCTGAATTCAAGGAAATGCAGGATCTGTTGCATACAGCTGAACAGGTGGGCAAACATACTTTACAATGTGGATTTGATTCATTGGAAGCTTCCTGTAGAGCAGCTGTTACTGGGTCTGTCATACGTACACATGCTTGGTTAAAAGAACAAACCCTGGCTGATCATGTTAAAGCAAAATTATTGGACGCACATTTACAGCAGGATGTATTATTTGGTGTCAAAGCAGAAGAGGTTTTAAAGAAAATGGAGGATAAGGCAAGGTCTATGCAGACGGTCAAGGATTTTTTACAGGTACAACCCCCTCGTTTCAGCAGAAATTGGCAAACAAATAAATTGGTCCTTTCCAGCTTCTGACAGATCACAGAGGGGCAAATACAGATCCCCAAGGGGCAGAGGTCAGTCACAAGGCCCTTACAAACCTCGCCAATCAGGTACTGCTACCCAGAAAGGAGGAGAAGACAGGCCCCAAGCTAGCAGAAGACAAACACAATGACTCAATCCTCAAACTACCAAGCAAATCTCTCCTGGCAGCTCCCTTGGGAGGAAAATTAGCATTTTTTGCAGACAACTGGCACATCATCACAAAAGATAAATGGGTCCTAAACATTGTCTCACAAGGATACAGATTCCACTTTCATACCTTGCCAAGGATAAAAGGAATGCCAAACCTGACACCAAATCAATGGGCAGAGGCACAAAATCAAATTACAGCTCTCATGGACATGAGAGCCATTCAACAGGTACCTACACAGGAGCAAGGACAAGGATTTTACTCAAGACTCTTTCTAGTCCCAAGAAAAGACAAAGCATGGAGGCCCATTCTGGATCTTTCAGTTCTGAACACCTATCTGCAAGTACCAAAATTCAAGATGCTAACACTACAGCAGCTTCTTCCCATGCTGGGCAAGAATGCTTGGCTAGTAACGTTGGACCTCAAGGAGGCATACCTGCATGTCCCTATCAGACAAAATTGCAGAAGATACCTCTGCTTCATTGCAGGTTCAACGCATTATCAATTCTCTGTACTGCCCTTTGGCTTATCTACTGCGCCCAGGTTCTTCACAAAATGCCTTGCACCAGTAATTGGATACTGCAGAAAAAGAGGAATTCAAATATACCCATACCTAGACGACTGCCTTATTCAAGCAGAAAGCAAGGACATTCTTTTAAAGCATCTGGCATTTGTCAAACACCTTCTAAGTTGCCTAGGGTACACAGTAAATGAAAAGAAATCAAAACTAGTGCCCTCACAAAACATAATATTCCTGGGTGCCGGCTTGAATACAACGGCCCAGATGTCTTATCTCACGCCAGACAAGCAACAACAGCTGACTCAATATTTCAAAATAATGGCAACAAAGACCCAACTCCCTGCAAGAAAAATTCTGCAGGCCTTTGGATTCATGGCATCTTGCATACTACTAATACCATTTGCAAAACTGCATATGAGGAAATTACAATGATACTTGAAAAGCGTATGGACTCAGTGCAGGCACAGCTTGGAAACAATGACTCCACTCATTCCCTGCCTTCAACAGGAGTTTCTATGGTGGGCACAGGCATGTCACCTCAACAAGGGCCAGCCTTTCACCTTACCCACAGCCAGGCAAACTATGACAACAGATGCATCGGACTATGCCTGGGGAGCACACATGGCAGGACAGTGCATTTAGTGCAAATGGACTACAGATCAAAGGCATCTGCATATCAATCAAAAATAAATGCTAGCAGTACAGAATGCCCTAACAGCTTTCAAGGACCTCTTACACCCAGGACAACTAATAATAAAGACGGACAATACCACAGTAATGTGGTACATAAGCAAGCAAGGGGGCACACATTCCTACCCTCTATGCAGGCAAGTAATGACCTCATGGAACACGGCACTGTCTTACCAGGTTCAATTCCAAGCACAATTCCTGCCAGGAAAGAAAAACACATTGGCAGACAACCCAAGGAGAAACATCATGGACCCACATGAGTGGAAACTAGATCCACAAGTATTTGCAATGATTGCTCAAAAATGGGGACGCCCAGGCATAGATCTGTTTGCCAGCCCCCAAAACTACCAACTTCAAAAATTTTGCACAAGGACATTCCATGCACAAGCTTGGAAAGTAGACGCCCTCTCATTCAGTTGGAAAACATTAACAGTGCATGCCTTTCCTCCACTGCCTCTTCTAGCAAAGGTACTGCTGAAAGTCAGATTACAGAGGCCACAAATGATGCTCATTGCACCAGACTGGCCACGCCAGCATTGGTATCCAATTCTAAGGAACATGGCCCACGGCCCACCATGGATTTTACCACAAATTCCTCACCTGCTTACCCAGCGAGACAATCAGATTCTACACAGCCAGCTCAAGACTTTAAACCTGGCTGCATGGCAAATTACCTAAACAACCAGCCAACACCTCTATCCAAAGCTGTTATGGATGTCATTCTGGAGGCCAGGAGGCCCAGCGCCAGGAAAACCTATTCAGACAAATGGAAAAGATTTTGCGCCTGGAACCAGGCTAATGGCCAAAATCCCCTTGATCCAAACATTCCTCAGATTCTACAATATTTAACTAGGATGTTGCACAAAGGACTTTCCTTTTCATCTATTAAGATCCACTCCTCAGCAATTTCAGCTCATTACAACACGGATCCTCCTTTATTCTCACATCCACTCCTAAGACAGTACCTCAGAGGGGCTAAGAACATAAGACCGCCCAGGAGAGCACCAACACCTACTTGGGATCTCAACTTTGTTCTGGAAAAGCTTACACTGCCGCCCTTTGAACCAGCTTTTTCAGCTGATTTAAAATTTCTTTCATGGAAAACTGCCCTGCTACTAGCAATAACCTCAGCTAGAAGAGTCTGAGCTACAGGCACTAATGGCAGTGGAGCCTTTCCTCATTTTTCATCAAGACAGAGTCTCTCTACGAACTAACCCTTCCTTTATGCCAAAGGTGGTATCCAGTGTGGCCCTAAACCAAACCATTCATTTGCCCACCTTTTTCCCAAATCCCCAGAACAAAGGAGAAAGACTCCTGCACTCTTTGGACATTCACAGGCAATTACGTTACTACTTGGATAAAACTAAGGCTTTCAGAAAATCTGACCAGCTCTTTGTAGCCTATGCTGCAGGATCACAAGGAAAAGCTCTCTCAAAACAGACCATTTCTAAATGGATAGGGCATTGCATACGTTTCTGTTACACGCATCATGGGAAACCGGTACCTGCTAACATTAGGTCCCACTCCACCAGGGTTACAGTTATATCAGTAGCCTTTCTCAGGGGAGTGCCAACCAAGGATATTCTGGAAGCTGCAACTTGGAGTTCAGTGCACACCTTCACCAAACACTATCACTTACCTCTATATTCTGAGACTAGAGCTGGTTTTGCCACTGCAGTTTTGCAGGGCCTACTAGCTGCTTCTAACCCTGTTTAACTCCACCACCCAGCCTTAGCTTTGGGAGTCAACCCAAGTGTGATGACTGCAGCAGGGTAACACGATGAACATAGTACTGTTTTGTACCTACCATAAATGTAGATGTTCGAGTGTTCACCCTGCTGCAGTCCAGGTTACCCTCCCTCCATCCCCTCTGAACTAGCTGAACTTATCTATACCACTCTATCCTATACAACCTCTGTGGTATATTTGCTTGTGCCTGAAGGTATTGTTTTATTTCTATATAACTATATATATATATATATATATATATATATATATATATATATATATTTTGCCTACCTATTGGGGGCAAGAAAAACTGAAGAAAATGGCGTTGGATGCCTCTTCTATACCCCTGGCGCACTGACGTCAGGGAAGAAGCGACAGCAACCGACGCCGGACCAAGACTTTGGAACTCAGGCCAACTGCGGGACCGCCTGACAGCAGGATAACCCAAGTGTGATGACTGCAGCAGGGTGAACACTCGAACATCTACATTTATGGTAGGTACAAAACTGTACTTTCTTCCTAAGTGGTACACTAACACCTACACACAGGAGGCATTCCTGTTAATAAAAGTGCTTCAGTGGAAAATTATTAGAAAAAAAAATAGTGGAGCGAATGAACCCATCTGTAGTCCATCAAGGAGCATCCCTGGTGGTAGACAAGAATAAATATCAGCTTTGTAGCATATAAATTAGAATTTTCTCATGTAAAACTGAGAAACTGGGGGAAAATTTGGCTGAAATCCATTTACTGGCTGTTAGATACATTGCCTGGATGTCATCCTAGAAAAAGTAAAATAAAGTTGACAAGAAGAGAGAAGAAAAAATTGTGGAAGACAGGAACCTTGTGGTTGATCAATAGGATGCAGAATCATTTGCAGTATTGATGCAGGATATTGCTTCCAGTAAACTAGAAGAAAAAAATAGAGCAGGTTCACACAGAGGTGTTTAAAATAAGTGAGACCCTGGAAGCATATATGAGCAAATAAAAAAAATGGAAAAAGAGGCAATAAATAACCAAACTGTTGAACTGCTAAATTTAAAAGAAATCAAAACTAGAATTGAGTGAGAGAATGAGAGATCAAATGAACAGTTTCAAAAATAGACCTAGAAAGTAAAGCACTAAGAGAAAACTTGTGTTTTTTGCCATACCAGACCTATTAACTTTATATAAGTACAAGTAAGTAACTGGACTGGTGTCCACAAGAATATTTGTTAATCAGGAGGGTGTGTTTTTGCTTGAAACTTCACCTCCAGAAAGCAGCTGAGACCCATATTGAATAAAGTGCAGTTTGTATCAGCTTGAATTTTCTGGAAAAAAATCTCAAAAAGAAAAGGTATTGAAAACTGGTGATGCTAGGGTGTTTGTGGAGAATGACTACTCATTTTACACCAGACAAAATAGGAATAAGTTTCACAGTCATTACATGTTGTTAAGAGGCTGGCATGAGATTCCAACTTCTGTATGCTGCAGTTTTTAGTATATTTTCCAGGTTGGACAAAAAATGCATTGGGAGACAGATCAGGCTTTGGAGGAAATATGAAAATTCAGTCAAAACTCCATTCAGAAAGGTGAAGGAGCTCTGCTTCTACAGGGGTTGGGGGGGGGGGGGTTCTATGCTACTGAAACTGTTTCCATTATATTTAAAAAAAAAGTCGACTGGCAGAGAATCTCAAGAACTGACCAGAATAATCACAAGCAGTTTAGATTCAAACCAGATGTAGGTACTGTGAGAAGATGAGAAATGGGAAGATGACTAAAACATGTGAAGTTAATGAATAGAGGGAAAACTATGAAATGTCAACCTTACTGTGAGTTGCATAAAGTAGAGAGAGAACTGAACAGTATGAATCTGATTTTGTATCAGTCATGAGAAGCTGATGTGGTGAGAAAGTGAGGACTCTGAAAGTCTGATAAAATGTGAAATTTAAGTAGAAGTGTGAAGCATCAACCCTACTATGTGCTGTTTATTACAGACTGGTGGGGGAACTGAAACATATCAACCCCACTTCATGTTGTCCATGAAGAAACTGTACGAGGAAGTAAAAACTGTAAGTAAAATAATTGATAATTTTTTTAAGTATATTTTGTATTAAGTAGCTTAATATTGTTTTATAAAAAACAGTGTAGCAGTGCATTGTATGTTGTGCAGAGTTACTGTAACCACTGGGAGGCTGATATTTGTGTTGTTCTTTTTGTTTATTTATTTATTTTTTTTTCTTCTGGCTAAAAATTTGATTACTAATAAAAAAAAAAATAAAAAAATAAAAAAACAACCATGGAGCTGTTATTCTCGAAAATACAATAAAACAAAACAGCTTATAGGAAAACCAAAAATACTTTTACTAACACTACGCTAAAAAAACAAAAAAGGGTAAAACCAAAGTATCCAGTAAGTGCTTTTGTCTTTGTACTTGAGACTTCTTCAGACTGAATACAGTTAACACCATAATAATATAACACATAGTCGCATGACTAAATTGACTAATTATTCAGTGTTTTAACCCTTTGTTTTTCAAATAAACTATAAAAATCTTCTCTGCTATTTAACCCAGGTGAATAACAAGAATTTAACCTTGGCATTGATGCTCTTTTCCGCCCCAGTTCTTCTTCAGCATCAAATTTGCTATTATATCAAGCAACTTGATCCAACTCAATGAATTTAAGATCCACTTTACATTTTTTTTTGAACTGTAGTGCTTACTTAAAGCATTTTTATCATACCCCACTTGGATTGCATATTTATGCTCATAGATTCTTTTGTATAACTCAGAGTTTTTCCTATGTAAAATGATGTACAGGGCACACACACAGCTAAATAAACCACAAACTTAGATCTCTGAGTAAATGTATCTCTAATTCTGACTGTAACAGTTATAACTATTACATCTTCAATACCAGTATAGAAATAATCACAGAAATTGCAGACGTTCTTTGTGTTTCACTGTTGCAGTCATCATCTGTGGGTTTTCTGTGCTGTGGTAGCCCTCAGCCGGCCCAAGTACCAGAATCAGTGTTTTTCTGCGTCAGCTGCTATTGCGTGCTGACCGATGTCAGGTCATCAGTGCTATAAAGCAATGCAGCCGACGTCATTACATCATTATTTTTTGCCGTGGAGCCTGTAGCAGAAGCAGTTCGCAAGTGTGCTGATCGGTCAGCTGTTTGAATTACAGCTGAAAATGTCTAAAGCTAAGTACCCCGTTGGGGATACTTTTTTCTTGCACTAACCGATGTCCGAAAAAGTTAACAATTGTCTCGTCTGTGGAAAGCAAATCCCACACAGAGACTTCCATTCATACTGCGTCACTTCTTTTGGCACAGACCACGACATACCTCATTGCTGGTTCTGTGTCCTCTTTAATACAAGAACCATTAGTTGTAGAGCTATTATTGTAGCCAGGTATTTTTGTCTTCTGTCTTCACATTCCGAAATGGCATCAGTCAGCCAACAATCCGTACACATTCCGAAAAAACGTAAAAATAAAGATAGAGACAAACCAGACAAGGCTTAGCCTTCCGATGACTCTACCGCTAAACAGGTAATCAGTTCTCCGGAATTCAGTGAGGCTCCTTTGCAGCCCTGATGCCCGATCCGATACCTTCACAGGCCTCTACCGAGACCCTTTCGGAGTCCGGTATGCCGCATAAATCTTCTTCGTCTTCTGAGTCTTTGGTTGTGTCTGCCTCGGTTGGGTCCAGAGCCACGATGCAGGCACTGACTTCCAAGTAGGTTTTTCGCACTACCGAATTTAGACAAAAAACAACGTCTTTTCATCTGACTACAGTTTCTCTCAGACCAATGGATACTCTTAGGCCCAGAAGCAAAAGACAATCCTAGGAAATCTTCCTCTAGCCACCATCTTACTCCTGCTACACCACCCCAAGCTCAAATGCTTAAAATGGCGGAGGATCTTATCTCACTTATCAGGGGTAGTCAGGCCACAACTTCTAAAAGGAAAAGAGACCCTTCTCCTGAAATACTGACAGAACAGGATTCTGAGGAGTCTGATTATTCAGATTTTGAAGAGGAACAACAATCTGTTACTGCTTGTGAGGATTCAGATGCAGAGGAATCCATTCCTTCTGTGCCTCCCCACCAGAAGATCTTTCCTTTGGTGAAACCCTTCACACCCTCAGGGAAACATTTCCACTGGGAATCCCAGGACTTCCCTCAGTCAAACACTAAGAGAGTTTCTAGACCTGCCCCAGCACAGACCCTTGGCCATCCCCCCTATCTTAGAGGTGGTGGATGATGTCTTCCATGAATCCAGCTTAGCTCCTGATGCCCTCTCACCTGCTCCCAGTAAACCTGACAGGTATTACAGAGTACTGGATTCTCACAAATACCTGTACAGAAATCCTGTTGCAGACCCAGAGGTCATTACACAGGGACCAAAAGGAGCTAAGGCTAGTTCTGCAAAGAATCCTACTCTGCCTGACAAGGACTCCACAGCTCTGGACAGATGGGGTAAAAAGATATACACCTCTGCAACCTTAGCTATCAGAGCACTCAACTGTCAGTTCCACATGTTAAAATATCAACAACACACTTTGGAACTATTAAAGCATAAGATTTCAACTTTTCCTGTCTGTGCCAATTCGAAAGAGTTAGCAGATTTACCGCACTCTACTTGTCAAGTGGCCAAACACTCATTACACTGTGGATATGATGCCCTAGAAGCCTCAAGCAGGGCAGCAGTGTTAGGATCTGTCATTAGGAGACGTGCATGGTTGAAGGAACAGCCGTTCCCTGATCATGTCAAATCTAAATTAATTGATGCACCCTTAATCTATGCAAACAGTAAAAGATTTCTTTCAGGTACAACCTTCTAGGTTCAGCAGGAATTTTCCCTCGAAACACTGGTCCTTTCCTGCACTTAGACAGGGGCACGGTAAGCCTCGCAGGGACAGACCACCCAGGCTCCTATCCCAGGGACAGCAGAGAACAAAACAGTGGACCACTTCCGCTCCAAAGGCAGGGAGTTCTAAGCCATCCCTCTATGGCAAAAACTCTTAATGACTCCCTCTCTCCCCACTGCCCTCTTTTCACTCACCAAAAACTAGGAGGAAGGCTCTCCCTCTGCAAAGAAAATTGTCTTTCTGTAACAAAGGACCAATGGGTCTTAAAGATAATTTTTCAGGGATACAAATTTTCCTTCACCGATCTCCCAATTCGAAGAGAGTACCCAGACTTACCTCCAAATCTGTGGGCAGAGGCATTGAAACAAGTCCAAACTCTCATATCCCAAGGGGCAGTAGAACGTGTCCCCTCAGATCAAACAGCAAAGGTTTTTGTTCTAGACTATTCCTTGTTCCAGGAAAAGAGGGCACTTGGCTTCCCATCCTGGAGCTATCCATTCTGAACACCTCCCTGGTGGTCACCAAATTCAAAATGCTAACTTTGCAGCAGCTGCTGCCTATGCTGACAAAAATGCGTGGTTAGTTACCCTAGATCTAAAAAATGCCTACCTCCACCCCATAAGGGAATCCTGCAGGAAATTCCTTCGCTTCAGAGCAAGCTCACAACACTTTCAGTTCTCTGCACTACCCTTTGGCTTATATACTGCTCCAAGGGTATTCACCAAATGCTTAGCACTGGCCATAGCCTTTTGCAAACAGAAAAAATATACAGATTTACCCTTATCTGGATGACTGCCTCATTCAGGCAGAGTGCAAAGAAAAATACTCAGGGACCTTCTCTTTGTCAAATCCCTCCTAACCTCCTTAGGTTACACCATCAATGAGAAAATATCAAAGCAAACACCCTCCAGGAAGATCATTGTCTTGGGAGCACTGCTGGACATGGCATCCCAAATGGCCTTCCTATCCCCAGAAAAGCAGAACTTCCTGCCTCTCTACTTTACCCAGCTGGCTTCCAGAAGTCCCTTCACTGCGAGGACGTTCCTGCAAGCCTTGAGGTACGTGGCATCTTGCATCCTTCAAATTCCTCTGGCCAGGCTTCACATGAGAAAACATCAGTGGTATCTAAAGAACCTTTGTTGTCAGCGCTCTCAACCTCTAGAGACCTCTCTCCCTCTGATCCCCTGTATAAGGGCAGAGTTTCTCTGGTGGGCAGAGGCCTGTGCCAAGAACAAGGGTCTTTCCTTCACCATCCACCCAACCGGGCAGTGCATTACCACAGATGCCTCAGACATTGCTTGGGGCGCTCACCTAGAAGGCAGGTGCACCCAAGGTCTTTGGGATGCCCAGTACCTTCCCTTACACATCAACCAGAAGGAAATGATGGCAGTGCAAAGGGCTCCGACTTCCTTCAAACCCCATCTCAAGCCATGGGTTTTCCTTATCAGAACAGACAACACCACAGTAATGTGGCACATCAACAAACAGAGGGGGACCCAATCTTACCCGCTGTGCAGGCTAGCCATGAACCTCTGGCTGACAGCCCCTTCCATGGGATTACACCTTATACCTACCAGGGATCAACTACTCCCTGGCAGACCACTTAAGCAGAAACTTACTGGACCCCCACGAATGGCAGCTCCACAGAAAAATCTTTTTACAAATCACTCAGGAGTGGGAGACTCCGGAGGTGGATCTCTTTGCTTCGCATCTCAACCATCAGCTGAAAAAATTCTGTACTAGGGAGTATCACCACTTAGAGTGGGAGGTGGATGCCTTGACCTTCCCCTGGAACACCCTCTTTGTGTACGCATTCCCTCCTCTGCCTCTTATTCCCAAAGTGCTGATCAAAATAAGGGAGGAGAGACCAAAGGCCATCCTCATTGCTCCAGATTGGCCCAGACAACATTGGTACCCCTTACTGCGCAGTCTGACATTACAGCCTCCCAGGCAGCTTCCCCTCATCTCAGACCTTTTGACTCAGGTGGGAGGAAATGCTGCACCTAGACTTGCAGACTCTCAAACTATCAGCATGGCTAATACTCTAAAGGCAGACAAGGGGGCCCTGCTAAGTAAACAGGTCCTAGACATTATCACAGAGGCCAGAAGGCCCAGCACCAGAAAATCTTACACAGGAAAATGGAAAAGATTCTGCTCCTGGAGCCAGTCCAGAGGGGGCAGTACCTCACAACCTTCCATCCCTCTTATCCTGGACTACCTAATGGAGTGACTTAATAGTGGCCGCTGCTTCTCTTCTATTAAAATCCATGCCTCAGACATTTCAGCTCATTTTGATACAGATCAGCCCCTGTTCTCCCATCCTTTGATTAAACAATTCCTCAGAGGTACTTCTAATATCAGACCTCTCAGAAGGCCACCCACGCCAGCCTGGGACCTGAATTATGTTTTGGAAAAACTAACCTTACCACCCTTTGAACCTGCTGCTTCAGCAGAACTTAGATACCTCTCCTGGAAGACTGTTTTTCTCCTAGCTCTCACCTCAGCCAGAAGGGTTTCAGAACTTCAGGCACTGATGGCCATTGTGCCCTTAATCATTTCCCACACAGACAGGGTCTCCCTGAGAACTAATTGCTCCTTTATGCCCTAGGTGGTATCTAATGCGACTCTCAACCAGGCCATACATCTACCCACCTTCTTTCTTAACCCTCAAAACAAGGGGGAAAGAATTTCGCACTCACTAGACATGCACAGACAGCTCAGATACTATCTGGACCGTACTAAACCCTTCAGGAAAACAGACCAACTACTTGTCAGCTTTGCCCCAGGGGCAGAAAGGAAGCCCATTTACAAGTAAGCTATTTCCAAATGGATATCACTTTGTATCCATTTCTGATGTAGATTACATGGGAACCCCCCCCCCCCTTAAGTTTATTCAAGCACGTTCCACTAGGGGAGCCTCCACTTCCACAGCATTCCTCAGAGGAGTTCCCACCAGGGACATCCTGGAAGCTGCCACCTGGACTTCTGCCCATACCTTTACCAAGCATTACCACCTACCACTATTTTCTAAAGCTAGGGCAGGGTTTGCCTCTGCAGGTTTGCAGAGCATGCTGACCCATGCCTAGGTTTCTTACTAATCCTACCACCCCTCTCCTCAGCTTTGGGAATCCTCCCACAGGTGATAACTGCAACAGTGAAACACAAAGAACATAGTACAGTTGTGTACACTTACCATAAATGTAGACATTCGAGTGCATTCACTGTTGCAGTCCTGGTTTCCCTCCCTCCTTCCCCCTTATATCTTCTTTCTTTAGGGAGACATAATCTTCTCACGGTGGCTTTTAGCCACCAGGACCACTTTACCATATTTACTTGGGCTTCTGACTGGTTAGGGCAAGAAAAACTGATGTAATGGCGTCGTCTGCCTTGCTTTTTAGAACTGATGACCTGACGTCAGTCAGCAAGCAACAGCAGCCGATGCAGCAAAACACTGGCTCTGGCCTGGTATTTGGGCTGGCCAAGGGCTACCACAGCAGGGATAACCCACAGAGGATGACTGCAACAGTGAATACACTCCAACATCTACATTTACGGTAAGTGTACACAACTGTACTTGTTAATGCAGTATTATTAAAAGTTTTCCTGTAAGCTGTTTTGTTTTCTTAGATTTTCAAGAATAACAGCTCCGTGGCTGTTTTTTGATTGTTTGTTTCATCAGTTTTATGGATAACCAAGCCAGTTTGAGTTTTATGGTGCTGACTTCTGGATTTACATTTCTTGACACACCTAATGGATGTATTATTTTGAATCAAAAAGGGCGTGTAAATAAAACTACTATATCTAGAACAAATAGTAACCCATTCTTATGGGTGTTTTAATAGAAATGATGAAATATTAGCTGGATGGACTTTTTTTCAAGGCCATTCAGTTTAAATTAATAGTTGACTTGCATTTACATACTGGATGTTATGTAGTCCAATCTTGCCTACATTCTTACCCGTGGGTTCGGAGCCGAATATCGGCTCTGACTGTGCCATACTTTTTAGCTCGAAGTCTTTCTATTGGCTGGGCTAAGATGGTATCCCATGCTGCACTGCTGTCTATCCCCAGATCTCGTTTGCCGCTCGTGTAGCTCGGACGTGGTCTTGCTCTTGGCTGTGGCTAAGTACCCTTTTTCTTCTTATAGCAGAAGTTTTTTGCAAAAAAGCTATTTTAATAGCTATTGTGTGTGGTGTTCTCTGTATTGTGGAAAAGTTGTGTTTTTTCTTGATTGCATATTCTGTGGTATCCCACTAGCTGTTTCCAACGGGCTAGGCCCGTTTCAGTTAGAGGACCTAGTCTGTCCCCTTGCTTTCCTTGTGTGCTAAAGTTTTCCCATGGAGTAAAACCATTTAAATTAGAGGAATTAGTCCTCCCCCTTGTTTTTCTGTCTGAGGATCGTTTGAATTAGAGATCTTTGTGGTGTTCTGTCTGTTGTTTGGCTAGTTCCCATGCTTGTAACTTTTTTGACCATTGGTCTATTTTTTTCAGTGAGTTACTTGTTGGTTAACTACGTCCAAAGATACTAAGGAGCATAAGCCCTCAGGATTCAAGAAGTGCTCCAAATGCAGTTATAAAATGTCCATTATGGATGGAAACTTGGTTTGTGTGTACTGTCTGGGAGCGATTCATCTCCAGGAATCATGCAGTTTCTGTCATGCCTTTAGTCCGCGTGTTCTTCAGAAAAGGAAGAACTAATTGATTTTGAAGGGACTTCTGAAACCCTCCTTTGAGGAGGGCCTGGAGAGTGCTTCCAGCTCTAAGGCTAAATCTTCAAAAGCAAAAAAGCGAGATCCGGCTCCATCAGTCTCCTTGGAGCCACCGGAGAAAATAGCAAAGTCTTCATCGACATCCTCGGCTCCATTGTCCTCGGGGCCGCAAGAAGTGTCAGTGGTTATGGAACCTGCTTCAGCTCCAATTTTCTTGGAGCCCGTTCTGAGCCGGTCGCCTAGCATTAAGCCAATATCCCCTCCTCGCAGGTCCACTTCAAAGAGGAGGTCTCGATCTCCTTCCCTATCCTCCAAATCTTCCAGGACTTTATCAGATGTGGACCTCGATAGAGTGGTGCAGAGACTTCTTCAGTCACAGGTACTGGCAAAATTGTTCTCTGCTCCAACCTAGTCGGCTCCGGAGCCGGTCCATCAACCTGCATCGATACTTCCTCATCCATGCAAATCTCAGCTTTCGGAGCCAGAGTGCTCAGCTCCGTGTGATGTCCCTAGGTCGGTTCCGACAGCCCCTCCTGGCTTATCAGTTCCGACGTCGGCTCCGACCCCGTTGGCGCTGTCCACGGGGTTCAGGACTCAAGATTCTTTGGTCGGACCCGAGGGAGAGGCTTCGGGACACCTCTCGACGCTTTGGTGCAGGGAAGCCTGACTCCTGTCTCGGCTTCGGAGGCTGGTCGTTCTTCAGATCCGGGAGGCCAGATCATCCGCTGCATCATACGGTTCGGTCATTCTGTCCCCTACAACACCGGTGCAGGTCTCTGATTGCCATCTATCTCTGGACAGCATAGCCCCAAGGCCTCAGGGTACCCCCACTACTGGTCCCCATATTTCTGAGGGCCCCTCAGAGTTTTTGCCTGAGGAGCCACCCAGAAAGAAAACATGTAAGAGGAAACACATAGATTCCCAGGATGAGTCTCTCACATCAGACACCGACCTCGAGGAATCAGAGGGGTCCCCCAAGTCATCCTCTGAGGATGTTTCTTTCTCTGACCTCCTAAAGAGGTGACTGGCCATCCAAAGCCCCCTCCGAGGAGGAGTCTGTCTTCCTGAAGGCCTTTGGTGCTCAGCCCTCCGCCTCCTAGGTATCTCCACCCTTCGAGCTTCTGGATTTGGTTTGTCGAAGGGTGTGGGAAACCCCTGACTCTGTGGAACCAGTCCCCAGGAGACCCAATAAATTTTTGTCTGCTCCTCTTGATAAGGAATTTCTGTCCAAGGGAATCCCTGTGGATGCCATGGTGGTGGCAGCTGCCACCCAGAAGGAATTAGCTGAGACTTCTTCCACCGTCCATCCCCCTAACAAGGAGTCTAGGACTATGGACCGGTACGGGAAGCATACGTTTTCTTCAGCGACCTTTACCTTACGGTCACTGAATTACTTATCACACTTTACACTGCTCCAGAGAGATCTCCTGAAAGAGCTTGGAGATACTCTCACGGGTAACGTTTCTGAGGCGGTGGCCCAGAAGGTCAACGCTCAGATGTCTACCCTCGGTTCTATTGCAAACTCCTCCATGAGGCTAATCTCCTATGCAGCTGAGGGAGCGAGTAGGGCAGCAAGTTCAGGAGTTGCTCTTAGGAAGCAGGCCTGGATGGCCCTTTGTCATTTCGCGGAGGCCTTCAAGTCTTCATTCACCGATGCCCCGTTTGATGGTCCCTCTTTGTTCGTAACCAAGGTGAAAGACACTCTCTCTAAGTGCGAGCAGGAGGGAAAAACTCTGCCATAGGAGTCCGTTTTTCTCTTCCCTCTAGGCCTTATCCCAAGGCCCAGAGGGGTGGCAAAATGTGGTTCAAAAAAATCACAGAGGTTTTTTCCCGGTGCACAAGGTGAGCCCCCCTCCAGAGGCAGGGGAGGGGGTGGTTATTCAAGGAGACGCTGCCCTAGGGGAAGAGGAGGCCCTCGCAACTCGTGAGATCACGATTCCTTTTGTGGTTCTCCCTACCGCCGCTTCTGATTGGAGGCCCGACTGTGCGTTTCCGGAGCCAGTCAGGGATTGAATCTCATTATACCTGGAGGCCTGGCAAGATATCACCCAGGACCAATGGGTTCTACGAATAATTTCCGGAGGATATGTCATTCCCTTCTCGTCAAATCCCCCTCCAATCAAGAAAATCCCCAATGTTCCACCCAGTCAAAGGGATTACGCAGCTTCAGAAGTTTCAAAGCTGCTAGAAAAAGGAGCCATCCAACATGTCCCCTCAGACCTGATCGGATTACGGATTTACTCCAAATTCTTTTTGGTGCCGAAAAGGACAGGGGCCCTGAGACCCATTTTGGATCTCAGCCGATTGAGCACCCATGTGCAAAAGTCCAAGTTCCGAATGGTCACATTGCAGTCTATTCTTCCATTGTTGGGAAAAGAAGTGGGGATGTGCTCCATCGACCTCAAGGATGCGTACTACCACATAAAGATGAACAGGGCATCCAGATGTCACCTGTGCTTCTGGCTGGGAGCCAGTCACTTTCAGTTTCGAGCCCTGCCCTTTGGTCTCACCACAGCCCCCAGGGTGTTTACCAAATGCATGGCAGTGGTGACTGCTCACTTGAGACGTCAGGGATTCCAAGTGTTTCTGTAAATGGATGACTGGCTCCTTATTGCCACCACCAGGCATCTACTACGTCAGACCAGGGACAGTACTATCAATCTATGTCAACAGTTGGGCATCACATTGAACTGGGAAAAATCTGCCTTGTTGCCCTCACAGCGTGTCACTTTTATAGGCGCCGAATTAGACACCGTCCTCATGTGGGCGTTTCTGCCACAGGAAAGAATCAGAGTCCTACAACAACAGCTTTACGCCTTACTCCCTCTGAGAAGAGTGAAGGCAAGATGGGTCCTCCAATTGTTGGGGACAATGGCTGCTACGATTGTTAGTCCCTTTGGCAAGGTTACATATGAAGCTCCTCAGTGTCTACTCTTCGCCCAGTGGTCTCTTCAATGTCTTCCACTTTCTCACCCTATTCTACTCACAGACAGGTGCAAACAGCATCTCAGTTGGTGGCTTCGCACCAACAACCTCAATGCGGGAAAGCCCTTCGTTCCTGTGCCCCCAGTTACCACGGTGACCACAGATGCCTCCCAGATGGGGTGGGGGGGCATTATCTAGGCAGGACAGTCCAAGGCACGTGGCAAGAGCACGGGATGCATCTGCATATCAATATCCTGGAGATGAGAGCTGTGCTACTAGCATTGCAAGCACTTCAGAGTTTTCTTCCTCTCAGGACTATTGCAGTCCAGTCAGACAATATGTCAGTGGTGTGGTATCTGAACAAGCAGGGAGGAACCAAGTCTTATCCCCTTTGCAGAGAGGCCATGCGAGTGTGGCAGTGGGCAGTGTCTTCCCAACGTTTTTTGGTGGCAACGCATAGTCTGGGGACGTCCAGGGTGATCACAGACAGGCTAAGCAGAGCTATTCTGATGCCTTATGAGTAGTCCCTGAACTGTCAAGTTGCGGAGCAGATCTTCCGCAGGTGGGGTCAGCCTTGCTGCGACCTTTTTGCCAGCCCCCTCAGTGCCAAATGCAACAGCTACTTCACACTGATCCCCCCTCAGGGGGGAGTCACCCAGGGACAATTTAGTCCATGATTGGCCCTCCGGTCTACTATATGCCTTCCCTCCGATCCCCTTGCTGTCAAAGGTTATTCAGAAAGCACAATCCTTGGGAAGCAAAATTATTCTCATTGCCCCACACTGGCCTCATCAAATTTGGTTCCCCTTTCTCCATCCCGATCTCATGGACGCTCCTTGGATTCTGGACCCACAACCAGACTTACTGACGCACATGTCAGGGCAGCTCCATCCCTCTCTTCGGACCATCCAGTTGACAGCCTGGCTACTCCACTTCCATCATTAGTTAGGCTTCATCAATTTTCGCCGGAGATGGTTCATATTTTATCTTCCTCTCATAAGCCCTCAACCAGGAAGATTTATTACAGCAAATGGAAGAGGTTTTCAATCTGGGCGCCTGCCAAAAAGATTGACCCTTACACAGCTCCAATTTCGTCTATATTGGAGTTCTTGTCTATGCTCTTTAACCCAGGGTTCAGCGGCCGCAACCATTAAAGTCCAATTGGCGGCGATTTCTACCTTTCATATTGCAGACGAACCTAGTCTGATGACACATAGACTCTGTAAGGCTTTCCTGAAGGGCACTTTGTTACTTTGTCCTCCGGTATTGGAACCTGTTATGCCTTGGGACTTAAACTTTGTTCTACAGGGTCTTACTTCACCCCCCTTTGAGCCTGCAGCTACTTAAGATTTAAAATTCTTAACTTGAAAGACTGCCTTTTTGGTAGCCATCACATCATCCAGACGCGTTTTGGAGCTTCAAGCTTTATCAATCAAACCCCCTTATTTGATTTTTCATAAGGATAGGCTTTCTCTCCGACCAAATCCCTCCTTTCTTCCCAAAGTAGCATCAGTCAGTAACCTTAACCAATCTATTGAATTGCCAATGTTTTTTCCTCAGTTCTCAAACAAGGCAGAATTCAGATTTCATCAATTGGATGTGCACAGACAATTACGTTTTTATTTGCACAGAACGAAAGACCTCAGAAAATCTGATCAGTTGTTTGTTTCATTTTCAGAAAATAGAATTGGATCTCCTGTTTCCAAAGTCACATTGTCCAGGTGGATTTCGAGTTGTGTTTCTTTCATTTATACTTCAGGGGGAAAAGATTTACCATTCCGGGTGAAGGCTCACTCTACTCGGTCTGTATCTACATCTACAGCTTTTCAGGCCAGATTGTCTCTGGATGATATTTGTGCTGCGGCTACTTGGGCATCTCCTCACACCTTTGTTACTCATTACAAGTTAGATGTGGTATCTAGGGGCAAGTCTTCCTTTGGTTCCACAGTGCTCAGGAGTATTTTCCACTGGGCCTCCCAGGATTTAGGTGCTGGGGACACTGTCCCACGGGTAAGAATGTAGGCGAGATTGGACTATATAACATCAAGAAGTTATGTACTCGCCATAATGTTCGATGTATGTAGTCCATCTCGCCTCACATTCATACTTACCCCCCCTCCTTCCCCCATCCTGGAGGATCTGGAGGTTAGGTCTGGTTTCAGAGCTCCCTTCATTCTTGGTTTGTTTTTCCTTTCCTTGGGTGGTGTTATGCATGGAGAATGAGTGCTGGTGCTCGCAGAAAACTAGATTTGGGGATAGAGAGCAGTTCAGCATAGGATACCATCTTAGCCCAGCCAATAGAAAGACTTCGAGCTAAAAAGTATGGCCGAATCAGAGCCGACATTCGGCTCCGAACCCACGGGTAAGAATGTGAGGCAAGATGGACTACATACATCGAACGTTATGGTGAGTACATAACGTCTTGTTTCCACACTTGGGAGGAGAATGAACAAAGTTTGAAGCAAGTAATGTATCAGTATGCTAACATAGGCAATAACATGCACTTTAGTTTTAGGATGGAAACGTTTGTGTATGTAGCCACACTGATTTGGGAACAGTAGCTGCTTTTTGGAGGGGTAAATTTATATTCTTGCAAATGTGTGTGTGTTAAAATGGGCAAAGGGTAGGGTATAAGGAATTGAACTGTTTGGAAGGATGTACCATCAGCCCAAAGGTGTGAAATTACAACAGTGTAAAAGTTTTGTTAGTCAAGTATTACAAGACAATGTATAAGATACTAGCAGGTAGAGAGTATATATCAAAAGTGTATGAATTGTAAGTGACTGTAACACTGAAATATCAGAATGGTTGCATTATTAGTTTTAACATGGGATGTAAATGGAATTACAGGAATAGAAAGAAAAAGCAGGAAGTTTTGAATTATATTAAGAAATACTGTAAATTGCCATGTTGAATGAGACTTGTTTGGATGGAAAGAAACCTAGGTGTTTGACAAAAATAGGATTCCAGTATGGATATTTGGCAAAGTATCAGTAACAAAGGATTTTTTTTTTTGTAGGAGGAGGGGGATCTATTTCTGATAGAAAATAAAAAAAACATGGCAATGAATGATATGTGAGAGGGAGGGGATATGGTCAGGGAAAGAGATTTACTTTAAGAAGTGTTTATATTCTCCCTAATACTTCATTCAAGGAGTTTAAAAGAGTTTTACGAGTAATATGTTTTCAGCAGTTTTTTTGTTTGTTTAGAGATGGTGGCTGGAAGTATAACTGTTCCAGAGGGGAATAGCTATTGTCTGGAGTAAGAGAAGAGGGACTTTAAAATTGTAGTGGAAATGAGAAGAAGAGCATCACAGATTATTTAGAAGGATTGGGAAAAGTTAAATGATTACAGGGAGGAGAGCTTACTGATTAAACAAGCAACAGCTGTTGAGCTTTGAAGGGAAAATAAGTAAGTATTTGAATAGTCTGCACAAGTGAAATCCTCCAAAGCAAACTTCGAGTCCAAATTGGTCACATCTACTAGAGACAATCATAAGGCCTTCTTCACGTATGCATGCAACTTCAAAGGAAGCACCCAGATCTGTTCAGAACTGGTGGTCAAGGACACCACATATACAAATGCTGTAGGTATAGCAAACTTGCTGGCTGACAGATTCAGCAAAAACCTCACTGTTCTGTCCGCCCCATCAGTAAATCAGGACATCCCCAGTACCTGTCCGCTTCCCCCTATGTCTAGGGAACAGGTCATCACTGCTCTCTCAAAGGCAAAAAATACAGCCTCCATGAGACCTGATAACATACCAGGCTGCATCCTACATGATCTCAGGCAGGAACTTGCAGCACTATTAGGCACCCTATTCAACCAAAGCCTGAGTACCGGCTTCGTCCCAGCTGAGTGGAGGACAGCCACTGTCATTCCTTTACACAAAGGTGGAGTGTCTGACTGATAAGCCAGTGGTTGTTGGTGTTCTTACTAGAATGTTACTTTATATGGTCACTACTCTGTTATGAATAAAGCAAAATGCCAAATGTTATTGTTAACATTCTGAGATAGAAATTTGGATTCATGGTAAAGTCATTGTAAAGTCACACATTACCAGAATAAGAAATATTTGTTGTTACCTTTCAGTACACCTTATTTTTGTCCACTAATGGTTAAATGTTTGATATAACAACATGGTAGTATATGCTTTAAATGTTCATGTGACTTGTTTGCATTGGTGAGAGTAATAAATTTAAAATGTAGGGTCTTAGATCGTATGAGAGGTGTTAAAAAGAAAACTCTAGTCAGCCTTGTAATGTAAGACAAAAGCAGTAAATAAATTGATTGTACCATTGGTTTGTGGGTCTTTGTGTGTGGTCGTCACCAAAGTGTTTTATTAGTGGTACAAAACCGTATGGAGGCTGAGATTAAACAGTATTGTTAGAGGTTGGCTAAATCTTGCTTCATACTATTTAAGATGCAGCAGGGATATTGTCAGGTCCTATCAATGCAGTATTTTTAGCTTTTGATCTCATTTTTAGGACTTGGTCTTGTGTGATAGGTGAAGACAACCTGGTTTCAGGTATGTTATGTCGGACAGACACTGTGGAGAGGGGTAACATTAGAGCTGAATTTAGCAGCCATTACGTTCACTATATCTTCAACATCAGTATGGGTAACATCACAATCTTCTCAGTGCATTGCTACATCGTGTTTCTTAAATTACAAACATAACTATAAAAAAAGCATTGTGATTGTCTTTGGCTTGGGTAGCTATTTTAGCCTCAATCTTTGCTTTTCTGTTTATTTCACTGATGAGGGCTTTATCATGCTGGGAATTACACTTCTTGCTGTTTTTGTGTGTGTGGGTGGGTCCCCCTTGGTACTTAATTTTACTGACCTGGCCATCAGTGCTCCTTGTTCACACCCGGTCTACCAGCTTGTCTTCTACTTCCCTCATCAGACTTAACTAGACTTACTCCAGTATTGCTGGGGCTGGCCATGGATCCTAAGGGCATCCTGGAGGCCCAGTCATCTCCACTTCTTTCCTTGTGTGTTTTATTTTTCCTTTAAATGCCAGGCCCTCGCCTCCCATGCTCACTGCTCAAGTTTGAGGGTAACTCCCCTCTTTGAAGCACTCCTTTCCAAAGGGAGTGGAAGTGACAAACTCGCTCCTTGTTGCTCTCTGTCACCTGAGTTACTAACTGAACCCTTCTCAACTGGTCCATAGTTAGGGCTTTATCCATTTATGCTACCGGAATGGTTACTCATTTTACTTCTGGTCAAAATTCTCTTCCTTTTATTATAAGGCTTGTTGTAGTATGGTTCCACCATACAAGTTTGTTTCTGGGGTATGCCTTGCACTTGTTCTTACAGGGTACAACTACAGTTATTTATATGCTGCTGTAGTGTGGTGGTGTACTTTTCTGCATATTCAGTGGAGTTAACTGGGTTTGGTGGGGACTTGAAGCTTACTGATGTATCTCTTAGGAGTTTCTTAGGTTGTCTTAGAGAAATGTAATTTGGGTGGAAGGGATCTTTGGTTTCAATTTTATTTCGAGGAAGACTGCTTTGTGATCAGATCTAACAAGTGACAAAGATATGCAAGGATAGCACAAGATGAAGTGCAGGATCCAAGGTGATGTGTGGTATTGAAGTTAGGTAGACTAAACAAAGAGAGCTAAGTTCTCCCTGTATTTATGACATTATGTATTACATTGTTATCGCTGCTAAGAGAGTATCATGTGGGACTTTTTAGGCTATGTAGTGCTTCATATCTGTGGACTGGAAATTAATTTGTGGTCAGTCTTTGGGATGAATGGCAGCAAATTTTGAAGTCCAAGCTTATGGAGCAAATCCAAAGTTCTGGGATCTACAGTATTGACAAAAATGTTGGATTGATATGTAGGAGACTGCGGAATTCAGGTCATATTTGAATAAAATAAAAGGGTGCAATAGAACTTAGAAATATAGGACTGGTGGAGTGGGTTAGTTACCTTTAAAGTTGTGATTTGTAGGGGTAGAAACCTAAGCTGCAATGAAAAAGGTTATCCAGGAAATGAAGTGTTCCTTACTTTTTAGTATTTTTTTCAGTAGTTATTAGTGAATTTAGTTCAGTTACTTGCTGCAGAAATTATCTGATCTGGTGGGATTCAGGACACCATGAGTGATAATAACTCCACATTACAACGAGCTAAAAGAAAGCATCACAGAGTACAAGTGGTTATTGGAAAGAATGATTAAATAGAAAGGGAGGGTAGGAGAGGTGGAGAGGAAAGTTTGCTAGGGAGTAGAAATTCCTATAGAAGTTAACCGATAGGAAGAAACTTCAAAGAAAACAGGTCAGAGTTAAGTGCATCACTTTGACCTGCACAGTTAACTTCTAGTGTGTGTGGTGTGTTTCATACTTATGTAGCATACTTAGTTTTGATGTCTAGTAATGCAGTGAAACAGAACTCCGTGTATTGATATGCAAAACAGTAGAAGAGGACTGTCTGCTTAAGGTACAGTGCAAACCAAGAGATTGAACCAGACCTCTCAACCTCTCAGTGGTAGAAAGCTGGACAAAGGCCTAAAAGTAGGAACAGGTTTTATGTATTGCTTTATAAACTTAGAAAGTTGCTAGAATGACAGATTTTTGCATTATTATGTATTTTCTGAAGGATATGATGTCTGACACTTCAATCTTCAATGATTTGCCAGAAAATCACAGACTTTATGAGGAACAGACCAAAAATAAGAGGCAAAAATTTGGACATTCTGTGAAAATCTGGACATTTGAGAGGTATGGTTTGAACAACCCCAGAAAATGTCATTTGGTCAGTGCACAGTCTATTTTGCATCAGATTTTTACAGAAATGGGGTATTAATACAATACAGTAGCAGAATTTATGCATGAGCTACTAGCAGCTTATGTGGGCACTTGCATGTTATGGAAACAGCCAAGGATGTTTCTGCATGAACTAAAAAGCCAGAACTGGCAAAATTGTGTATTGGTTTCTTACAGCCTGAGATTGTGGCTGCATTATCTGCATGTTGGAGTTGCTGCTTGTGCTGTCTGCTTTTCCAGAAGAGGCAAACACTGTGGTAGAAAAAGTGAAAAGTCAAGCTGGTTCACATTTCAGTCTGCAGCTTCTTCCATGAAAGTATTTATTTATTTTTATTACTTATTTATTTAAATTTGTTGACCGGGAGTGTCCGACTGGACGTGGGTCCATTTTCAGCGGAGGCCCGGGGAGAAAAGCTCCACAGTAAAATAAACAGACAGTAGTTACATTGGATTACATAGTGATTAACAATTTAACATAGAAATTACTTACAACATATTTACAGATGAAGAACATAGTCCATCAGTAGACAACTAGAATCTTATCTGTGAAGTACATAACAGGCATTAACAAATGTAACAATGAGAAGTTCATGCTGTATAATAAGTACTAGGCTTATGAGCATCAGAGCTTGCTATCATCAAGGTAGTTAGTGGAGGTGAAAGAAAGGTAGTAGTTGGATGGGGTGGATGATATTAGAGTGGGAGTTGCAAGGGCATAGCCAGCATGTTTTTAGGTGCGCTTTTAATAAAGTTTTGAAGTTGGTGCATGATGGTACGGAGGTAATTGAAGTATAATTTTTATAGCAGAGCCATCAGTCAGGCCACATGTGTAGGTAATTCATAACAACATATTCAAAACATACTGAGCAAGTGACATAATTGTGTAGAATATTTTTGTTCTAAATTTTCATTTGGGACTTCCCTAAAGGCTGTTTGCTGGAGTGTGTGTGTGGGTTAAATGACTTGAATACATTTTGGCTAGGTTCAGTGGAGACATCATGCCCTTCAGAAATGAAACAAGTCTGAAGATGTACAAACATTATAGTACACCAAACTGTAAATCTTAATTGCAGTTTTAAAATAAAAGAAAAGACTGACTGGATTTTCTGAGTCCAGAGAGTTTTGCAAGAAACAGGGTTTTAAGAACACCCTCAGAATGCTAAGCAGCTGCCAGCACCCTTTTCCATTAGTAGTGTCAGAAAAGAGCAATTACATTAGGTAGCTGTGTGTATTTATTCCTCAAAGTATCCGCCATTGCCATTTGTAATTGTCATGACTTCTGTGCCTGTACTGTCAGGATCCCCACCACCAGCACTTCCCTCAGGATATCTAGAGTGTTACTGACAAGACCATACCACTCATCAGGTTAAACTGCATCACTTTACGACACAGAGACAAATACTTTTCAGCAGCACATAGTTGTTGGAAATGGGGGTCTTCTGTTAGCTAACAATATAGTAACTGAAATTGTTTTCAGTTTCACTCATAATGTTTAAATTCCTCATCAGATTGACTTGCAGTTACAATGGGCACATAATCTCTGTACTGTAAAAACTGGTATTTGAAGTTGAGGCACATGGCAACAGAGACCCGTAGCTGTTCGTTATAATTTTAGAGGGTGAATTATTTCCTATGCCCCAAACTGGTATATTTGGGATGCTGCAACATGCAAAGAAGTCTAATAACTCATTTAAAAAAATGCATTGCTTTCAGGTCAAGCATAGCTCTTGAATTTCTGTTTAAGAATCTGTTAGTTGCTTACCCAAGGGATGACTGACTTTGCATGCATAAGAGAACTACTCAATCCATATACAGTGTGGATAAATAATACTAGTTCCAAAATCTTTAATTTTTCATTATTGAATGCTAGAATTTATTTTTAAAATGTTATTTGAGACAATTCTGGAAATGGTCCATTAAATAAGTTTTCTGGATAAGAAGTTCTATGTCAGAATTAAATGGAATTACTTTTTTTAATTTCCAGAGAAACACACCAAGTCCGGTTAACCAAAGCCGTGACTCTTCGATGCTTGAAAAACAATTTGGTGCTAATCTGAATAGTAATACAAACTATGCTGCTGGAAATAAGCCACATTCTTCAACTACCTCAGGTAATGAACATCATATAGACAGTGGCCACTAAAAGTATGCAGTCTTCTGTAAGGCATTCCACATTCATATGGTAGTGTGTACTAGTCTTTCTTGTGTTATTTGTTGGTTGTTATAATGGAGAAGTATGCAGTATTCAACATTAGATCACTGCTGCAGTAGCCTAAGCTGTTTGGTTTATATCCTGCCCAGGATATTAGCACTGGCTAGCTTTCAAAGGTTCAAGGCACCTTCTACTCTCCCTAGCTTTGTGAGGAAATTGTGTAAAAAATCAGTTTTTTTCTTTCTGTTTTTCTACTTATTTATGTAGATTTAATGTGTTAGCGGTTGGATGTTGTGCTTTTGGAGAATGTTGTTTAATTTTTTTTCGTCAAATTCATTGTTTCTGTCAGGAAATTTACCGACTCTTACAGGCTCCACTGTCTGTCTTTCAGGCTTCTTCTTTGGCTCAAACATGGAGCAATTACTGGTCTTCTTAATCTGTCTTTCCCTGTCAGCAAAAAGAAATTTGTTCGAAAGTCTCTGGGTGGAAGGCTGGGTTCTTCACTGCCTTTGCCACAGATGGGTGATTCTGATGTGGCCAGAGTTAGTTCATTGGACCACTCATAAGTGTATCTCGGCCTCTGGTGTAGCTCCTAGGGGAAGCTACTATGGTCCAAGAGTTAAAACATGTCCTTTGTGGCTGTGGGTTTGTCTTTCCCGGGCAAAGGAGAGCCACTGCTGTCAGTCTTGGGGAGAGGATTGGGTGAAGGTTTACTGCATAGGTCTTTTTCCAGGAGGTCTCCCAGGAAAAGGGAAAAAAGTAAGAATGCTCATTCTCCTGTTCTTGTTGCTGTAGACAAAGAAGACTTTCTGGCACTGATTCTCAGTAAGAAGAACAGGAAATGGAGTGAGGGAGTGTTGTTTAGTGATTCACTACATGCCAGTGATTCTCGTTCTAAGGAAAGTGCATCTTCAGATTTCCACCAAGTCAACCTCCTGCTCCTGAAAAGTCTTATATGTTATACAAAGTATCACAGACTCATAAATATGTTTTCTAATCGGAAAGCAGACCCTGCAGTTATTTCCTTATCTAAAACTTCTGCTGCTAAACAGATTGGCAGTGCTAACCCTATTCTCTCTGTCAAGGATGGAAAAACGTTTGATAGATTTCTGCAACTTTAACTTTCAGAATTCTGAACTGCCAGGGCAAAATGTTAATTTTTTTTACTGATTTTCTGTGAGAATATGAAAAAAGTTAGTTGTTAAACTTAGCACTTCTGAGGTGAAGAATTCATTGACTTGCCTTAATTTTATCTGCTTCTTGTGTAATCAAACATTCTTTAAAGTGTTCTTATGATTCTGCTGATGCTGTCTCTAGAGCTTCTGCTATGAGGTCTGATGTTCTTCGTGTTTCACTGTTGCAGTCATTACATTTGGGTAATCCTGCTGGCAGGTTGCCCTCAGTCGGCCTGAATTCCAAAGTCTTGGGTCCTGCGTCGGTTGCTGTTGCCCCTTCCCTGACGATAGGTCGTCAGGGGTATAAAAGAAGCGGCCAACGCCATTTTCTTCAGTCTTTCTTGTCGTGCGGTGCCCGAAGCAGAAGCAGTTCGCAAGTGCCGGTCAGCCGACTCCTGAGATTTTCGTGTTCGAATTTCAGATCCGAAGTCTTCAATAAAGCTAAGTACCCCGTTGGGGAAATTTTTTCTTGCTCCAGACCGATGTCAGAAAAAGTAAATAATTGTATTTCTTGTGGGAAGCAAATACCTCATAAGGACTTTCATTCTTACTGTATTCTTTGCCTAGGCCCTGATCACGTTTCTGGTTGTCGGTTTTGTGCTAGATTTAACCAACGCACTATTAAGCATCGGTATGATTTTGCTGTAAACTCTTTTGGATGCTGGTTAAATTATCCAGAAATGTCGTCGGATAGCTATCCGACGACCGGAGTTCACAAAAAATGCAAAGAAAAAGAGAGAGATAAACAACCAAGGTCCAAAACCGATGACGAAGCTTCTCCTAAGCCAGTCGCCGGTTCTCAGTGAGGCGCTTTCGCAGCCCCTGATGCCTGCTACTTTAGAGTTGCAGGCCGCTACCGACTGTCACGTGGAGTCGGCCATGCCGCTGAAACTCAAGGTATTGGAGTCTCTGATACTATTGCCTCAGATGGGTCCAGAGCCGCTGAGCAGGCATCGGCTTCTGAGGGTGTTTTCAGACCTAAACATCTTTACATTAAACCGACTTCAGCTTCAAAGGCAGAGACTAAAGCACCTTCTAAAGCAAAGAAACAAACTCAAGAGCCACGTGGGCAGGCCTCTATGCCCAAAAAACAGATGCTCAAAATGGCCGAAGACTTGATTACCTTGATCAGGGGTTCCCATCCCCCCCCTAATAAGAGGCCTAGGCAAGAGACTGACTATGACTCTTCAGATCAGGTTTCTGTTTCTTCTGATTTTTCTTCTGATCAGGAATATTCTTTTCCTCCCTATGAGGATTCTGATGCTGAAGAATCTATACCTTCAGCTTTTCCTCCAGAGGACTATTCTTTTGGGGAAACCTTGCATACCATGAGGGAGCATTTTCACTGGGAGAGCCAAGATTTTTCAGAATCTAAAAAGAGGCTCAGGGACTTCCTTTTACTACCTCAACACAGGCCTCTAGCCATTCCTCCTGTGTTAGACATTGTAGATGATGTGTTCTCGGAGTCTAGTCTTACCCCTGACTCCTTACCTCCAGCTCCTGTTAAGCCTGACGGATATTACAGGGTTCCTGACTCTCATAAATTCCTTTTTAAAAACCCTTCTGCAGACCCAGAAACTATTTCTCAGGGTCCCAAAGGAGTTAGGGCTTCTGCAGCAAAAAACCCTACCCCTTCTGACAGAGATTCTAGGGCACTGGATAGATGGGGAAAAAAGGTTTACACATCTGCTACCTTGGCTATAAGGGCCTTAAACTGTCAGTTTCATATGCTCAAATATCAGCAACTTGTCATGGCATTGCTTAAACAGAAAATGTTGTTAAACTCTGAATGTGCAGAAAACAAGGAAATGCAGGATTTATTGCATGCAGCTGAACAAGTTGGAAAGCATACTTTGCAATGTGGTTTTGATTTTTTGGAGGCCTCCTGCAGGGCCGCAGTTACGGGTTCTGTAATTAGGAGGCATGCTTGGTTAAAGGAACAAAATCTGCCTGATCATATCAAAGTTAAATTATTAGATGCACCTTTACAACATGATAATTTGTTTGGTGTTAAGGCAGAAGAGATGTTAAAGAAAATGGAGGACAAAGCTAAATCTATGCAAACTGTCAAAGATTTTTTACAAGTACAGCCACCTAGGTTTAGTAGGCACTGGCCCACAAAAAATTGGTCCTTTCCGGTGTCAGACAGACCTCAAAGGGGCAGATCCAGACGCCCTAGAGGCAGATCCCAGGCACAAGGTTCATACAGGTCAAAGCAATGGGGTGCTTCTACCTCCAAAGTTGGAGAAGACAAATCACAACCATACAGGAAACAGTTCCAATGACTTCCCCCTGCCTGCACCAAGCACTTATCTCCTGGCAGCACCCTTAGGGGGAAAATTAGCACTTTTTTTCTCAAAATTGGCACATTATAACCCAAGACAAGTGGGTTCTAAATATCGTGTCACAAGGGTACAAGTTCCATTTTCATACCCTGCCAAAGGCAAACGGCTGTCCAGATCTGCCAAAAAATCAATGGGCAGAGGCACAAAAACAAGTCTCATCCCTCATGGACATGGGGGCCATTCAACAAGTACCAGAGCAAGAGCAGGGACAAGGATTTTACTCAAGACTGTTCCTGGTACCCAGAAAGGACAAGGCCTGGAGACCAGTACTGGACCTATCTATTCTAAACACATTCCTGGATATAGCAAAATTCAAAATGTTGACTTTGCAGCAGCTTCTGCCCATGCTGGGCAAGAATGCTTGGCTTGTGACTTTAGACCTAAAAGAGGCATACCTGCATGTCCCAATCAGACAAATATGCAGAAGATACCTCAGATTCAAGGCTGGCTGAATGCATTACCAGTTCTCTCTGCACTGCCCTTTGGCTTATCTACTGCGCCCAGGGTCTTTACAAAGTGCCTGGCACCAGTAATTGCATTCTGCAGACAAAGAGGAATACAAATATATCCTTACTTGGACGACTGTCTAATTCAAGCAGAGAACAAGGACATTCTTCTACAGCATCTGGCGTTTGTGAAAAGACTTCTAACATGCCTAGGGTACACAGTCAACAAAAAGAAATCAAAACTAGTACCCTCTCAAGAGATAATATTCCTGGGTGCAAGCTTAAATACAACTGCCCAGATGGCTTATCTCACGCCATACAAAGGCAACTGACTACCTATTTCAAAATGTTGGCAACAAAGGCACAGTTATCTGCAAGAAAAATTCTGCAGGCTTTGGGCTTCATGGCATCCTGCATCCTACTAATTCCATATGCAAGACTGCATATGAGGAAACTTCAATGATATCTAAAAAATGTTTGGACTCAACACTGCCACAGCCTGGAAACAATGATTACTCTCATTCCCTGCCTGCAACAGGAGTTTCGATGGTGGGCGAAGGCTTGTCACCAGAACAAGGGACAGCCATTCACATTACTCGCAGTCTGGCAGACACTAACAACGGATGCATCAGATTATGCCTGGGGGGCCCACATGGCAGGAAGATGCATTCAGGGCACATGGTCCTCAAACCAAATGCATCTACATATCAATCAAAAAGAGATGCTAGCTGTTCAAAATGCCCTGACAGCCTTCAAGAACCTACTTCATCCAGGACAACTACTGATAAAGACAGACAACACCACGGTCATGTGGTATATAAATAAGCAGGGGCACACGTTCTTACCCCCTTTGCAGACTAGCCATGACCTTGTGGGACACAGCATTGACTTACCAAGTACATATGCAAGCACAATTCCTGCCAGGAAAGGAAAATACTCTGGCAGATGAGCTAAACAGAAACCTCATGGATCCCCACGAGTGGCAGCTGGATCCACAAGTCTTCAGCATGATAACAAGGAAATGGGGATGCCGGGACATAGATCTATTTGCCTCCCCTCACAACTACCAACTAAAAAGATTCTGCACAATGACTTATCACAGACAAGCATGGAAAGTGGACGCCCTGCCTTTCCTCCACTGCCTCTCCTCCCCAAGGTACTCCTAAAGGTCAGACAGAAGAAGCCAAAGATGATACTGATTGCCCCAGACTGGCCCCGCCAGTACTGGTATCCAATCCTAAGGAACTTGTCTCAATGCCCAGCTTGGACTTTACCTCAAACATCCCATCTACTATCCCAGCAAAACAGTCAGATCCTGCACAGCCAACTCAGGACTTTAAACCTGGCAGCATGGCGGATAATGTAATCATACAAAACACACCTCTCAGTAAAGCTGTGATGGATGTCATTTTGGAAGCCAGAAGGCCTGGTACTAGAAGATCTTATGCTGGAAAATGGAAGAGATTCTGTGCTTGGAATCAGGCACAAGGAACTGATACAGCTGTACCAAATATTCCTCAGATTTTGCAATACTTAACTGAGATGCTGAACAAAGGCCTGTCTTTTTCATCCATTAAAATTCATGCCTTTGCCATTTCGACTCATTACAATACAGAGCCACCAATCTTTTGTCATCCTTTATTAAAGCAGTACCTCAGAGGAGCCAAAAATGTAAGGCCTCCAAGGAGATCACCAATGCCTGCATGGGACCTCAACTATGTCTTGGAAAAACTCACCCTGCCTCCTGCAGTCCAGGTTACCCACCCGCCATCCCCCTTTTTTCTGCTGGAACTTATCTTTCCTTCTCTGATTTATACAACCTATGTGATGTATTTGCTTGTAGATGAAGGTAAAGTTTATATTGGTGCATGTATTTTTATATATATATATATATATATATATATATATATATATATATTGCCTACCCTTTAATGGGGCACCTGTCATCTGGGGCAAGGAAAACTGAAGAAAATGGCATCTGCCGCTTCTTTTATACCCCTGACGTCAGGGAAGGGGTGACAGCAGCCGACGCAGGACCCAAGACTTTGGAATTCAGGCCAACTGAGGGCAACCTGCCAGCAGGATTACCCAAATGTAATGACTGCAACAGTGAATACACTCGAACATCTACATTTATGGTAAGTGTACACAACTGTACTTTATGAGAAGATTTGCTTGGTTACATTTCCAAAACCTACAAGAGAATGTTAAAAGTAACACTTTAAATTCTCCTCTTGGCAAGGATTTTCTGTTTGGCCCCACAGCTGTAGCGGTACTTAGAGGGATTTAATTAAAGAGGGAAATTGATTCAAGAGATAACCCAAAATTTCTAACTTTCTTTTTCTACTTTTAATAAAAATAATGTCCTTCTATTCATCTATTGCAGCATTCTTTACGTGATGGATGAATTGCCTGCCCAGGTGACCAGATGTCGACCAGTATATAAAAGTATTTTACTGCCGTGAAGTGCACGATACGTCCCAAGTAGGCTGCTGTTGGACGTAAGCTATAAAAGTGACTTATGCACACACCATCCTCAGAACTTCTTTGCCACCAGTCAGATCGCCAGTCCCAGACGTCGCTCTGCTGCCAGAATCCTTTTCTTCAATAAAGATAAGTGCCACATTGTGGAACCATTTTGTCTTTTGCTACTGTTTTTCCTTGGCTGAGAGTTAATGTCGTCCAAGAAGGGGAAGTGTGAGTATGGAAGGCAGAGTCCACACAAGGACAGCCACTCCCGCCACTCACAGTATCTTTTTTGTCTCAGACCCCACCCTGACAATAAAAACTGTTTGATTTGTCTGTCATTCCTGCCTAAAACTGTTAGTAGCTGACTTTCATTCCTCAATATCTGTTTAGAGAACAGTCTGAAAATTTTAGCTAAAAGAGTGATGGAGGTTTCCTCGGACCTGATGACCGAGCCTACTAAGCGGAAGGCCAAAAGACCGAGGTCCAAAGCAGAAGCTATGCCTCTCTCTGAGGACGTCTCTCCCAAGGCAATTGATAGCCCATAGATGCCCTTGGTTTCACATCTGGATCCACAGGCTGTGCCAGTTTTACAGGCCACCGTAGAACCAGTTGCCAGCATGTCTAGAAAGGCCTCTCAGACATCGGGTCTCGATGTCCAGGGGGAGCCAAGGCTTATCGTGTCAGAAGGCGATGGAGAAATTACTCAGACTGTAGTGAGGGAAGATGTTGAATCGGATTTGCTAGAGCATAGACCTACCTCCGGTCCTCCTTTAAATCGGATGGACACTCCTGCAAATAAAAAGCAGAAAACCAAACATTACTCACCTCCATCAGACCCTCAGAAAGAGTGGCAAAATTTGCCCAGGGTTTGTTCAAGGCATTCATGGCCTTGAGGCTTACCTCCGGTTCCCCTCCCTCTCCTTTCTCCTGGCCTACCTCCCCCCAGAAAAGGTTCAAAGCACAAGCTACTTCACAGAAAGAGTCTTCCTCTGATGAGGACAATAATTCTTTAGCTAGCTCCTCTCAAATCCCTTCCACCTTGGACTATGCTTCTCCAGAGTAGAACTCCAATGGGACGGACTCCCATTTGGAGGAGATTCTTTTGGTGAAACCATCTCAAAAATGAGACACCACTTTAAATGGGACAGCTCTCAAATGTCTGAGATCCAGAAGAGATGCAACCTCCTCCATGTGTAGACCCCTAGTCCTTCAGCTGTCCCACCGGTTGTCCCTGCCTTTCTGGATGCCTTCGCCTCCACATTCCTACACCCTGACTTGCAGCCTCTGGCCACTAAGAAACCAGAGAGATATAAAGTGTCTCAGGACTGTAATTTCCTTTTTAAAGCCCCTGTGGCAGATCCCTCTGTCATCTCTAGCCTCTGATATGGCCTGGAGATCCCTTCCTTCCACTTCTCTTTTCCCCTTGGACAAGAACAGTAGGCAACTCGAGAAGTTGTGAAAGAAAATTTACACTTCAGCAACTTTAGCCTTCAGGGCTTTGAATTACCAGACCCACATGACTAAGTATTCCATGGAACTCATGTCTCAGTTGTCCAAGATAGTGTCTGACATACCAGACTCTGAGTGTAAAGCCTTAGCATCTTCCCTTATTGCTGCATCCTCTCAGGTGGCAAGACACTCTACCAAATGCAGCTGCAATGCAGTTGAGGGTACCTCAAGAGCTGCAGCTTCATTCTCTGCATTAAGTAGATTTGCCTGGTTGAGGCTTTAACCCCTCCCTGAGGACATCAAGGCGAAGCTCATGGATGCTCTCCTTGACAGTTCCGCCTTATTTGGTAAACTATCTGCTGAATTTTTCAAGTCCCTCCAAGAAAAGAGCAAGGAGTTCATATTCTGGTCTCTTCAGTTCCTAAATTTCACAGGAACTGTCCTGAGAAACAGGTCTTTGTCCACAGGCAATCCCAGAGTCCAACCCAAGCCCTCCAAGGGCAGCAGTGAACCACATCACTTCTCAGCATCTTATGCTGCTTCTCATGTGGCTAAGCAGCCTTTTCCTGATGGCAGGCTCTTCCTCCTGACTTCTCAGGACTATCTTACAACACACACACCCCCTCTACACCTACCCCTATCCCTTCCCGCCTGGGAATCCATAAATCAAGATGATTGGGTCCTGAGCATCATGAAACGTGGATACTTTACGGTTTGGCACACTTTGCCTACCTTCAGAGGTATCCCTGAACCTCCACCAGACCAGAAACCTCTTTTCCACCAGGTATTGCAAAACCTGCTAGAACAGGGCACAGTACAACCTGTGCCCACCACCCAAAAAGGAACAGGCTTTTATTCTCGCATGTTTCTGTTTCCCAGAAAGGAAGGGCCGTGGAGACCTATCCTAGTCCTTTCTTTTCTCAACACCTTCCTTCAGAATGCTAACTCTTCAGACCCTCTTCCCTCTGATCCTTCCACACACCTTCTTGGTATCCGTAGACATCAAGGATGCCTATCTGCATATCCCCATTCATTCCAAATTCATGAAATCTCTACGTTTCTCTGCGGGATACTGGCACTTTCAGTTCTCTGCCTTGCCTTTTGATTTTTCTACAGCCCCAAGAGTCTTCACAAAATGTTTAGCTCCATAGTTTGCTTTCTGCAGACTCCCAAGGCATTCAGATCTTCCCTTACCCGGACGATCTCCTGTTCCAGGCCAAAACCCCAGAGGAACTGTGGAGCAACCTCCACTCATCCATGGCCATCATGCAATACCTAGGATTTACCATCAACTTCCAGCAAATCTATTCTCGTCCCATACTTTTCTAGGGTGCAAATTCCAAACAGACTAATGATAGTGTCTTTCCCACCCCAGAAGGCTCAGGAACTCTGTCAAACCTTCTCAGAGACCCTTCCCCTAAACCATTTGTCAGCAAACAATTTCTCAGAATCCTAGGACTGATGGCCTCCACCATCCCTATACTACCCTTGGCATGGCTTCACATGAGGGAATTCCAATGGCTCCTGAAATCCGTGTGGACTCACATGCCCACCCACTGGAATTTCCTATCCAACTGTTACCTTGTCTCAAGAAGGAGCTCCAGTGGTGGATACAGCAACTGTCCATAAATCCAGGACTCCCCATTCACCTATTGCCTCCAGTTCAGGACCTGTAAACAGATGCTTTGGATACATGTTGGTGGGCAGCCCTGGGCTGACACACCGTTCAAGGACAGTGGACCCACTCTCAGAGAAAGGACCACATAAATGTAAAATGGATGAAGGCACTGATCTTAACCTGTCAGCCCCTGCTGAGGCCAAGACGGCTGTGAATCTGATCTGCACAAACAATATGACTGTTCTGTGGTATGTAAACAAGCAGAGGGGACAAGATCCTGCCTCCTAGGCAGATTAGCCTTAAAAGTTTGGGAACTAGCATGCCAACTTCAGATTTCTCTACAGGCGGTCTATATACCTTCTAATCAGAACTCTGTGCCAGACGCACTGAGCATTTCCACAACACAGGCCCATGAATGGATGCTTCACAAGGATGTGTTCCTGGGCATAGTCCACCAGTGGGGTGGGTTGTCCTCAAATAGATTTGTTTGCCTCCCCTCTGAACAAATAACTTCCAACATTTTGTGCCAGACAACCACATCCTCAGGCATGGAAATTGGATGCCCTATCAATTTCGTGAAAGGGAAGTTTCTTTATGCATTCCCTTCCCTACCACTCACTCTGAAAGTCCTGCTGAAAATTCAACAGGACAGACCAAAAATCTTGCTGGTGACTCCTACTGGCCAAGACAGCACTGGTTTCCCCTTCTTCTGCATCTAGCCAAGGGCAGTCATCACAAGTTACCTCACAGAGTGGGCTTACTCACACAGAACAAGGCTCCCTCATCCACAGACACCTGGAAACTCTTCAGCTCACCCTGTGGGTGATAGTGTCCTGATACCCTTTAGACACCTTTTCCTCTGAGGACGTGCTTCAAGTCCTGCAGGAGGCCAGGAAACCCAGTATGAGGAAATCTTATCTTATAAAATGGAAGATATTTTCTGTTTGGTGTCTTGCTAGAAACCTGGACCCTCTTACGGTGGATCTCCCTTTGGTTCTTTCATATCTGTGAATTGCTCAATGCTAGCTTAGCTTACTCCTCAATTAAAGCACATTTGTCAACTATCTCTGCATTTCTGCCCCTTTCACCTCCTGTGCCTTCCAGATTTGAGGCCAAACAGTTCCTCAAAGGCATCCTCCATATTAGACCCCCCCAGGAGACCTTCACTGGGGAAGCACCTTGGAAGAGTATGTGTAAAAGGAGGCACATAGATTCCTCCCAGGAGTTTCTCACAGAGGACACAGATTTAGATGATGTGGAGAGATCCCCAGATTCCCTTGAGGATGTCTCATTAGGAGAAATTCTTGTACTTAGAAAGGTGAATGGTCCACTAAAGCCCCCTCCCAAGAGGAGTCCGCATTCCTCTAGGCCTTCAGGTCCAGCTTAACTACTCTTGGGTGTTTCCTCTTGCAGATGAGAGAGACCTCCTCTCCAAGCGGCCTTGGAAGTAGCCAGACATGGCTAAACCAGATCCACGTAAGCCAAAGAAGTACTTGATCTTCCTGAAAGATTGACAGATTTGTAAGGGGCCTGGCATGGATTCTATAGTAGTGGCAACGGCCACCAAGAAAAAACTTGCAGAGGAAAGTACTTCTGTCCAGCTCCCTAACAGGGGAGTCCTGGTGCAGTGTACAGGTTTGGGAAGTAGACATAGACTTTATGTACCTTCACTTTGAGGGTGCTGAACTACTTGTCACACATCACTACATTTCCGAGGGATTTGACCAAGGAAATCTCCCAGTCCACCATCTCCCCCATGGGGATCTTTCTGAAGGACCAGAAGGGGGAAAGAAATTGTGGTTCCAGAAATTTCAGGGGTCCTCTCACGACACTTCTGGAGACAGACACAAACACGCACACCCGAGGCAGGATGGATTCAGTGGGAGAACATTGAGGTTTCTCAGTTCCTCAGAAAGTATTATGAGTTGCAACAGAAGGATTTTCCAGAAACTACACCCTTTCCTCCTGTTCTGATTGTTTTAGAGGATCTAGTTTGCCACAAATTCATGGTCTGCAGCTTGGTCCTTAGCTATGTGCTTTTTTGGGGGTTTTCCTCTGAATTTTTTTGCTAGGAGTGGCAAGATTTCACTTTCATTTACTCCCTTTTTGTATAATGCTAGGTGTGTGTGTGTGTGTGTGTGTGTGTGTGTGTGTGTGTGTGTGTGTGTGTGTGTGTGTGTGTGTGTGTTTTTGGTAATTAGGTCGTGTGTGGTAGTTTTTTCACTAAGATTAGGTAGCTCGACCTTTTCTCTGTATCCCTTCACATCCTTTTTCTCCTTGATAGAGTTTAGTTTCTAGTGTATGTGTGTGTGCGTATGTTTTGTTTTAGGGACATTGACAAGGGGTTTAAGAAATGCATTTCTTGTGGGCACAAATTGCCCTGTCAAATGCTCACCTTGTGTGTGTTTGTCTATTGCTTGGTCCCAGAGCACTTAGACTCCAGGTGTTCTATTTGTGAGATCTTCAGCTCTCAGGCCTTGAACAACTGCAGTGCTAAGCTCCTTCTTAAGGATCTTTTGCCATCTAGCTCTTCTATTGGATCTAAGGCTTCTCCCCTGGATCCCAAGACCGGATCTGAGAAGCTCTGGATGTGAGATTCAAGGCACTCCCATCAAGAGTGCAAGAGGTCATCTCCTGCTTCCACCTTGGGGATGACTCATTTGGGTTTCCTGGGTCTGAAGGTCCCTCAGCTTTTGTCCTTCCTGGGTTCTGGCTTTGACTCTAATGTCTTGGAGTCAACCTTTTTCAGTGCCAAAAACCTCAGAGAAGGCTTTGCCGGTTCTAAGTATTCCCTGGCCATTTCTGATTAAAGCACCACCTTCAGGTAGGATCCTCCTCACTCGGAGAAGAGGTTTCCTCAGATGAAGATGAATCTCTGGCCTACTCCCCAGAGATCCCCTCCTCTCTGGATTATGCTTCCCAGAGGAGGATTCCAATGGAACTGACTCACATATGGAAGAACTCTCCTTTGGTGAGACCATAGTTAAAATGAGAGAACATTTCAAATGGGATAGCACTTGGGTATATGAAGTACAAAAAAGCTACTACGACCTTCTGCAAGTTGAATCACTCAGTCCTCCATCCATTCCTCCTATGTTATCTGCTTTTCTGGATGCCTTTGCCTTGACTGCCAAGGCCCATGACTCTCCCCAGCTTCCTGCTCCTAATAAGCTTAACCGATTTTACAAAATCCCCGAAGACTGTAAGTTCTTCTTTAAATGTCCTTCAGCAGATCCATCAGTGATTTCAGTGGCTTCAAACAAACCATCCGATTACTGACTTTCACCTCTCAGTGCCTTCAGCCTCTTTCCTTCCTTCAGATAAGGACAGCAGGAACCTGGAAAGACTAGGCAAAACTGTGTAAACTTCGGCCACTTTGACATTTAGAACCATTAATTACCAGACACACATGACCAAATTTGCCCCAGACCACCTCTCCCAGGTCATTTCCAGTTTACCTGACTCAGACAATAAGACTTTGGCTGCATCCTTCCTGGGAGCTTCCTCACAAGTAGTCCGCATTCCATCAAATGCAGCTGTGGTGCTGCAGAGGCCTGTGCTGTGGTGGCTGCTTCTGGCTCTGTCTTAAGAAGATTCTCCTGGTTAAGACTCCTGCTATTACCAGAAGATATTAAATCCAAGCTTATGTATGCCCTTTTGGAAATTCCACTTTATTTGGTCCTGCAGCTGCTAGCTTATTTAAATCTCTGCAGGAATTAAAACACATTTTTGTCTCTCCATTGCCTAAATTCCAGAGAAATTACTGAGCAAAGACTGCTTTGGTATGTAGGCACTCCTGCTCTCCTCCATCTAAAGCTAAAAAGGATGGTAGGAGGCATCAGCAGTCCAGGACTGCCCTTGCAACTCTGGTTCAGAGGTGGCCCTTTCCAGACAAGCCTGGTTCTCTCTGACTGGCCTACTTGCCCCACTCACATTCCACTTTCCCAGAGCCTCTCTCTGGCTCTACCAGTCTGGGAAAGCCTAACTCAAGACTCTTGGATTCTATCCATCATTCAGAAAGGACACTTTCTGGTATGGGACTCCCTGTCTTCTTTCAGGGGCACTCCCCTACCACCAAAGGAACAACTACCCTCCTTTCCAGAGGTACGTCTAGACCTATGGAGTCAATGAACCATTCAGGAAGTTCCGCAAGGCCAAAAAGGAAGAGGTTTCTTCTCCAGAATGTTCGTGGTGCCCAGAAAGGATGGCCCTTGGAGGTCCATCTTAGACCTGTCTCATCATAACACCTTTCTGAAGGTACCCACCTTCCATATGCTAACTCTTCAAACCTTGTTCTCTCTAATTCTGCCACAAGCCGCCTTAGCCTCCCTGGGTATCAAAGATCCATATGTACACATTCCTGTACATCCCAACTGCAGGACCTGTTTACTTTTCTCTCTGGCTTCCTGGCATTCTCAGTTCACTGCATTGCTCTTTGGACTTTCTACCGCACCAAGTGTCTTTACAAAATGCTTAGCTCCTGTGATTGCCCACTGCAGGCTTCAGGGCAGCCATGTTTTCCCTTACCTAGATGATCTCCTCTTTATGGAAACTTCCTCAGAGATCCTAGAGCAAAACATTTTTTGTTTGCCATTTCTCTTTTACATCACTTAGGTTTTACAATAAACTACAAAAAATCCATTTTCTGCCCCACTGAGGATCACACCTTCATGGAGTGCAGGATTCAGGCAAACTTCATGAGTCTCTCTCCTTCCTCAGAAGGCACTGGACCTCAAGTCCTACTTCAGAAAATGTTGGCCTCTTCATCAGATTACAGCCAGGGAGTAACTCAGGGTTTTGGGTTTTATGGTATCCACTATCCCAATGCTCCCTCTAGCAAAACTTTACATGAGGAAACTCCAGTGGTTTCTAATGTCTGTGTGATGCAGCATTCGCAAGAGGGAACTTCAGTGATGGATCCAACAAGTATCTCTCAACCCAGGACTCCCCTTGCACTCCCTACCTCCAGTTCAAGAGCTGTTCACAGATGCTTCAGATGTAGGATGGGGGCCAGCTTTCGGAGACCTGAAAGCTGAAGAGGTGTGGTCTCCCTGTCAACAAAGGGAACACATCAGTATAAGGGAGATGAGGGCTCTGCTGCTAGCCATTCAAACATTTCATCCCCTGTTTCTCCCAGGACCTATAAAACTGTTCACAGACAATGACGGTCCTCTGATATGTGAGCAAGTGGGGGGGACCAAATCCTACCTGTTATGTAGGCTGGCACTTCAGGTTTAGGCACTGGCAGTCCAATACAGGGTGATGCTCTGGGCAGCGTATATCCTATTCAACCAAAATTGCATAGTAGACACCTTGCGCAGGTCCCTAACACAGTCCCATGAATGGATGCTTCAAAGGGATGTTTCTGGACATTGCCCACCAGTGGGGTATTCCTCAAGTAGATCTCTTTGCCTTCGACATGAACAGGCAACTTTCACAGTTTTGTGCCAGAGTCCCTCACCCTTTCGTCTATAAGGTGGATGCCCTTTCATTCTCTTGTATGGGGATGTTTCTGTATGCACCCCCCCCCCCCGCCTCCGATCACTCTGAAAGTCCTGTTCAAAATCCAACAAGACAAACCAAAAAATCTTGCTGGTGACACCCTTTTGGCCAAGACAACATTGGTTCCCCCTTCTCCTGCATGTAGCCAATGGCAGTCACCACAAGTTAGCTCACAGAGTGGACCTTCTCACACAAGACACAAGAGGAACTCTCATCCTTCCTCAGTTGTCTACCCTTCAGCTGACTCTGTGGTTGATAGGGTTTTAATTCCTTTTGGACACCTGTTCTCGGAGGACATGCTTAGGGTTATGCAGGAGGGCAGGAAACCCAATACCAGAAAATCCTACTTAGCCAAGTGGAAGAGATTTTCTGGGGTCTCTCACGAAACCAGGACCCACTATCAGTGGAAATCCCTCTGGTTCTATTGTATTTGTTTGAATAGGTACAAATATGACTCTATCATTGTCCATGTTGGTGTGAATGACCTGAGACGTACCTCCTGGGCTACATGAAAAGACATAGAGGAGCTCTCAGATCTTGTAGCCCAGGCCGGTATGACCCTAGTTCTGAGTAGCATCCTACTGTCACCCAGAATGGTACCACAGTACAAGCAGAAAATGATTGACTTCAACAATTGGCTAAGTTTCCGGTGTCATTCTAAGGGGCTCCAGTATGTGTCTGCCTGGGATGACACGATCGACAGACCTAGATGCTTCGCCAGAGATAGCCTGCACCTGTCACCCCAGGGATTCTGGATACTGGCCAAGGCTCTTGCTATCCATATAGTGCCTTTTTCAGCCAAAGTCCTGAAGACAAAATTACCACCATAACAGCTACAAGCAAATGAAATCTGAGGGTTATGCTACTCAATGCTAGAAGTCTAAATCTCAAAATGCATTCACTCGAAGCACTCCTTAAAATGGAGAACTTTGACATCTGTGCAGTGACCAAAACCTCGGTCAAGGCTCCGGAAAGCACCCCAGCACTACCAGGCTATACCTCATACCACACCTTTCAGCCCCTAGATTTGGACCGAAGCACTAAAGGCGGTGGTGTTTCCATATTCATAAAGGAAATGCACACCTCCAGACTAGTAGCCCAACATAATGCACCAGAGATACTTCAGGTACAACTAACATTGGGTAAAACTGCAGTCCAGGTTGTAGCCTGCTATAGATCCCCCACCATGTCCCAAAACTCCCACTTCACATTCCTAAACACACTGGAAAATATTAGGGTACAACCCAATGCCCTTATACTCGGAGACTTTAGCAACCCCCCCCCCCCCCATTAACTGGGAAAATTACTCATTTATCAACACACTTCCTCAACGTTTTCTGGAATCATTAATTAAAAGCTGGGCGAAAGGAACATATGAGAGCCGGCAAAAGTAAAATAAAAGCCGTTCAATGTAAGCGCTTTCGGCAAGGACCTTGCCTCACCTTCTTCAGACAAAAAGTAAAAAAATCAAACAGGTTCGCTTTATACTCAAGCTTGTTAAACCCATTAGCGTAATTGAGAAACAACATATCAAAGCCTAAGCAGTCAATACTATTCCGTGCGTAATACATTGTTTCAAAAACACAAACGTTATAAGCCTAGTCATAAATAGTTTTAAAAATGTTATTATAAAAAAGAAAAAGCATCAAAATAATTCCTAATACAAAGAAGTCAAATCCAATAAACGGGAACGCAAAGTTCCTAATGTGCCTGTCTAGTTGTCCAAGGATTCGGATAGGCGGCATTCAAACATATATACAAGTACCCTAATAAATATGTGTTTGTGTAAAAAATCAAATTCTTATTATAATGTAAATGTTGAACTCATGATTTTATGCTTAAGTAAATACATGTCAAATACATTCTGTTACACAAATAAATAAATTGCCTAATGATAAATGTAATAAATAAAACAAAATGATAAATACATTAGTTAATCAATGAATGTATAATGAATTCATATAATATCATGAATATATTTACCCAGTTGAGTTTAAAGGAAGTGTATCAGGCTAATCACCTTTTTAATGAAAGAAGCTTCAAAATGCATTTAATAGATAAACTCTCGTTGAGGCCTGGGAAAGTTTGTGCCCTTGTCTTAATCTGCCACGTAAGCTCATCTATCTCTAAATACACTTGCCAGGGTCCCCCTTTGATGTCAAAGGGCCTGTGTTGCAATATGACAAATTTAAAACAGTGGCCGGGATGCTCTAAAATGTGCTTGGCCAGTGCATTGTTGGTAACTTTTTTGCCTATGGCATAATAATGTTCGTAAATTCATTGTTTTATTTTCCTTTCAGTTTTGCCAATATAAAAGGCACTGCATTGGCTACACAAAGCTGTGTAAATCACACCTTTTGTGTCACAACTGTACCTGTAATTGATTTTATATGGCCTATTATTAATACAGAATTGGTTACCAACCATTATGTGTCTACATTGGGGACAAGCCCCACACTTAAACATTCTGTTAATTCTATTTGGACGCAGTTTCTTCTTCTCTAAAAGAACCTTTAAATTTTGGCCTCGTCTGTAAGTGATTTTAGGCCTTGCTCCCAAGGCCTTAAACAATGTTTCATCTCCATTGATGATATCCCAATTCTTATATAAAGCATCCCTAATGAGATGATGATCTAAAGAATATGTACATAAAAAGCTAGTCTGAAAGGCTTGAACTTTATCGACTGCAGAGGCTACTTCCTGCTCACACAGATTTATTTGATTGGATGGGTTCTCCATTTGAAATTCACTTAGACCCATTAATAAGGGTATAAAATGCCCCACACTTCTTTTATACATCACCTCATTTTTGATGTTAATAACCAAGTTAAAGGGATAACCCCTGTTCATAAACATATTTTGAAGTTGCTCACATTCAAGGTTGAAGTCTATATCATCCAAAATCATTCGAGCTGCCCTAACCATTTGGCCCTTGACAACGGCCCTCTTCTGATGGTAGGGATGGTTGCTTGAAAAATGCAAAAATGTATTTGAGTATGTCGGTTTTCTATATATTACACTTTTGTATCTACCTTTGGCTCTGTCATTGATTAACTGAATGTCAAGATAGTTGATAGACATCTCACCTATGTTGTAAGTAAACTCCAGAAAGTTGGTAGTCTTAGTGATATTGTTTATGAAAGTTGATATGAGGGATGTCTCCCCCTTCCAGATACAAAACATGTCATCCTGGTACCTTGTGTACCAGGAGTCATTGTTCTGGAACAATGGGTCTTTAAACAATGAGTTATGTTCCCAAACGGCCATGATGGCGTTAGCAAAGCTTCCGCCACAGGGGGACCACATGGCAACTCCAGATTTCTGCAAATAGAATTGCCCCTCAAAATCCATAAAATTGTTAGTCAAGACTATCTCTAAAAGTGTCGAAACTAAATAAATGGTGTTTTCCTCCACTTTCTTAATAAGCAACAAATCTCTAATCTACTCTATAGCTACCCGTTGAGGATTAACAGTATAAAGGTCCTTGATGTCAATTGTTAGGAAACACCCATTTGGCTGATATTCCAACTTATTAATGTTCTTGAGGAATCCCCATGAATCCTTACAAATCTGTGGCTCGCTTTCAATTAGTGGTTTTAGCACACTATCAATATATTTGGCGCAACCATATGTGACTGAACCATGGCCATCAACTATGGGTCTGAAAGGGGGTGCGGTTAAAGTTTTGTGAATTTTAGGAGTGCCAAATAAGGCTGGTGTTTTGGGTGCTATCATTGAGAAGCACTGATACAAGTCAATGTCAATGAAGCCTTCTAAAAACAGGTCGTCTAACATGGACCTAATCTTTTTATATGCTACATTGACCTCATTCAGAGTGACTTGAGTATACGCAGCTGTATCAAGATGTTTAACCATACTTCGAACATATGTGTCATGGTCCATAAACACCAGACCTCCCCCCTTATCTGGCTTCATGACCCTTATGTTACAGTCGTTTAACAAACTAAGAAATTCATATTCTATTGTATTCATATTACTCTTAACCACTTTATTCTGATAGATGTTCCTGTCTGTAATAGCTCTAAAATCCATTTCGCACATTTTTTCAAAAAAATTCAGACCTGAGTGTAAAGGTGGATTAAATAAGCTTGAGACTCTTAGGGTGCTAACCATGCTGGAACCACTGCCCATTAATAAGTTAAGATTAAGCTTACGGACAAAGAGTTTCAAATCAATAATAGTTTTTTGCCTATGTCCATTTTCTTCCCAGGGACAAAGGTTAACCCTTTAGATAAAAAGTCAACCATTTCTTGGACGCCTAAAATGATGTAATTATAGATGTTGAAGTCCCCTTCCGAAATTGTGTGTATACAGGGCGTAAGACCAAAGTCACTACTGGAAACTATCTCCTCCGTTGTCTCCTTTTGTTCCTTGTTTGAGGCTGGTTCCGGTTGGGTTTCCAGTTGTTTTGTCGGCCGTTGGAATTTGTCCGAAAACCCTACTGGTTCGAACCCTCCATCCTATCAATGTTATTGTTAGGATGTCTACTTTGGTTGTTATTACCCACAGCGTTATTGTCACTGTTGTTAATATTGTTGTTATTAAACCTCTCACTTCGTCTTAGTGGCTGGTTTTCACCATGGTCATTTGGAGGGTACCCATGGGGTAAATTAGAAACATCTAGCTCCTCATTTACATAACTGTTGGTACCAAAATTTACAATGGGCCCACTTGGTACATTCAAAGGAGGCTTAGGATAAGCTCGGTTATTAGAATAATCATTAATGTCCCTAGCTATTTTTTTCTTTTTAGTAATCAGCATTTTATTCATTGATGCCTCGTTGATGCCTCGATACTTGTATAAATTCTACAATATTCATATTTATATCTAGGAAAGTCGTCATGGGTTTTAATAACATGTTCCAGAATTTCTAATTCAGCTTTAAGAGTACCACTGTCTGTTGTTTAAAAGTTAATAAGAGACTGCAAAAATTCATACCCTTGCCGGTCAAACAATGCAGAGTCCCTATCATCATGGCTACACAGATAAAAAACGCGCTGTCCAAAGCCAAGAATACAGCTTCCATGGGACCTGATAATATCCCTGACTGTGTTCTACATGAATTACAAAGTGAACTGGCACCACACCTGAGTACCCTGTTCAATCACAGCCTCATTTCAGGCTTTGTTCCTACTGAATGGTGCACTGCTACAGTCATCCCACTCCACAAAGGGGGAGCGACTGCAGACACTGGGAACTATCTCCTCATTAGCCTAACAAGTCTGATATATGAGGCTATGAAGCACATCATCCTAGACCTTATAAATAAAGACATAGGGAATCTCCAAACTCTGGACCCCAAGCAGTTTGGGTTTGTGAAAGGTAGATCATGCCTGCTCCACCTGACAGACTTCTTCGAGTCTGTCACCAGAGCTGTGGATGAGGGCAAGGTAGTTCACAGAGCCTGCCTAGATCTTGCCAAGGCCTTCAACACCATCTTTCACTCAGGAATCATAGATGGACTCACTAAACTAGGCATAAACCCCTATGTCATAAGATGGGTTGCCAACTGGCTCACTGATAGAACTCACACTGTGAAAGTAGCCGACTCCAAATCTGACTACCGACCAGTTACAAGTGGTGACCCACAGGAATGGGTCCTAGTCCTCTCCTGTTTGGCATCTACTTCTCTGAAGTTCAAGCCAACAAAAAGGGACTCTGGTTGACCAAGTTCGCAGATGATTGCAAATTGGGAGCCATTATTGATTCCCCAACTGATGTAGACATTCTACAAAAAGGCTTTACTAACACCAGTGACTGGTGCCAGAACCATGGCTTTAAGCGCAATGCCAAAAAGTGCATTGTCATTCCCTTTGGAAAAATTCTGTGCCTATGAACTACCACATAGGTGGTAGTCCACTAAACACTGAAGGTGTGATAAGAGACCTGGGGACAGAGGTTGACAGCAACCTCTCCTTTGATAACCACATTGCCATTGTAGTCAGAAAGTCCCATGTGGCACATCTCATTACAAAAGATTTCTGATCCAGGAAGAAAGAGGTCATAATCCCTCTCTACTCGTCCCTCATTAGACCTATTATGGAATACAACGCCCCATTTGGTATGTATCTCACTAGACACCTACAACAACAGGAAAGGCCACTGGAGTACCTCACTAAGAGGATCTTAGGCCTTAGACACATGCCCTATACCGACAGACTTTAAAAAAACTCCAGCTATACTCTGTCTCTTATCACCTACTTAGAGGCAATCTGTGCTTGACCTACAAAGCCATGTCTGACCCAGAGCTGCTAGATATGCTACACCTAAAGAAATCCCAGTCCCTCCATGCCGCACGCTCCAGGGACCTAAACCTCATTATCACAATAAACAGAACATGCTGGAGGGACATGTTCCTAACCCAGAGACTTCCCATACTCTGGAACAAACTTCCCATTCACGTTAAGCAGAGCACTTCACTGGCCCTCTTTAAGGGAAGTCTTGATGAGTGGATGGGCAATAGGAAGTTCACCCCGGGGATCACTTCAGTGGCCGTGCTTGACAGGGGCACTGGGAACTAACTTTGGGTGGCATGATGCCAGGGAATCTTCTTGGGCTAGGCTTTATAGGCTCCAGGGCTGTTAGCCTAGTACACACCTATGAACTTATAAATTGCTCAGTACTGGCTTTGCCTACTCTTCAGTGAAGGCCCATATGTTAGCCATTTCTACCTGTCTGCCAATGTCCCCCCACCACCACCCACAGCTAGCAGGTTTCAGACTAAACAGTTTCTTAAACGTGTCCTTCGCTTTAGACCTCCCAGGAAATCTATTCCTCACTCCCTAGGATCTTAATTTTGTGCTAGAAAAGCTGACTCTTCCTCTGTTCGAGCCAGCTTCAGCAGCATTGCTTCTGGAAAACTGTGCTTCTCCTGGCTGTCACTTCAGCCAGACTTTTCTCTGAACTCCAGGCCCTTATGGCCTCTCTCCCCTTTTTGGCTTTCCATAAAGACAAGGTGTTCGTACGCACCAACCCTTCTTTTATGCTCAAGATAGTCAATGAGTTGTCACTCGACCAATCCATTCAATTACCTGCTTTCTTTCCTTCTCCACAAAATCCTAGTGAGAAGATGTTGCACACCCTGGATGTGCATAGACAGCTTAGATTTTAAAGACCAAAGCTATTTGAAAGCCATTAGGAAGTCAGACCAGCTGTTTGTCTCTTATCCCAGGGCTCTGGGATTGCCCATTTCCAAGCAGACCGTTTCCACTTGGATTTTGAAGGCTATTTCTTTCTGCTATGTGAAGTGTGGTAATACTCTTGCTTCTTCTGTGAAGGCCCCTTCCACTAACCACTATGGCTGTGGCCTTGTCAGGTGCCTTCTTCAAGGGATTGGACACTAACTTTATTCTCAAAGCAGCTACGTGAACCTCTGTACATACCTTCACTAAATGTTACAAATTCAATGGCATTTCTAGGTACAGAGCAGGGTTTGCCAGAGCTATACTCCATGGGTTCCTGGAGAGCTCCTACTGCCTCTTCTTCCACCCTCTTCATTAGCTTTTGTATTCTTCCTCATGTTAAGAATACTGCAACAGAGAAAAGAAGGACCTAGAGTAGTTGTGTAAAATCGTAACATAATGATAGATGTCCTTCTTTTCTCTTTTGCAGTATTCCAGTCACTCACTCCCTCCTTCCTCCTGGTGGTTTGGTTCCTTTACTTGGATGGTCATACCCTACTTTCCTTAGGCTGGCTTCCTCCTGGGGCATTCAGTTCTGAGGTAGATGCGTGCATACATCACTTTTATGACAAACGCATGACAGCAGTCTACGTGCAACATACCATGCATCCTATAGTAGTGAAAGACTTTTGTATACTGGCTGATGTCAGGTTGCCTGGTGTGGAGATCTCCCTCATGTTAAGAATACTGCAACAGAGAAGAGGAGGAGATCTATCGTTATGGTAAAATTTTACAAAACTTTTCTTTGTTGGTCAGAGAGGTGTGTCAGATTTCTTCATCCAGCACCCCCTTCTGTTTTCTGTCTGTGCCCCTAACCAGTCGTCAGGGTGCTCCCAGACAGTCTGTATCAATTTATGTGCAGTGGGCTCCCTCGGAGGGGTTACCCCACTCTTCCCCTTCTAGTCCTGATTTGTCAGAGCAGGAGACTTCGGGGAAGAGGAGGTGCAAGAGGAAGCACTTGGATTCTCCAGAAGGATCCCTCACTGAGGATACTGATGTCAAAGAATGAGAGGACTTCCCCAAGTCCCTATGTGATGATTCCTCTTTTCACAATTTGTTGGAGCTGTTTAGCAGCATGGGAGATGGACCACTGAAGCCCCCACCCTGGAGGAGTCGGTCTTCCTTTAGGCCTTAGGCATAAGGCCCACCACAGATTGGGTGGTGCCCTCTCCTGATGCCCTCATAGATTTAGTTCATAGGTGTTTGCTATGCTAATGACCACAAGGGCCTTTTTAAGCCTAGCCATGCATCCCAATTCTCTGACAAGTTCTGATACTCTTGATAAGTGTAAGCATGAGCCTGAGAGATGAACCATTTACAGGTTACCTGTTTGCATTAGGGACATAGGTGCCAAAGTAGGGATGTTATCTTGGAGCGTGTGGAAGGAGCCCAACACAGTACAACCAATACTTCGGAAACAGAACAAAGTTCTTGCACCACTGAAGGCCCCCCCCAAGAACAGGCCTCATTGGAGCAAGGGTCCCAGTGTCGATGCCATAGTGGTGGTAGTATCCGCCAAAAAGGAGATTTCAGAACAGAGCTCCTCCAGCCAACTCCTGGACAGGGAGTCTCCGGAGCTGGATTGGTTAGCTAAGCAGTTTTATGCCTCATCCACGGTTTCTTTGAGGGGTCTTAATTACTTATCTCATATGACAAGGTTTCAGTGAGATCTAATCTCCAAAGTGTCAAGTACCCACAAAACACGGCATTCTGCACATACCCAGCAGAATCTGGAGACTCTCTTGTTCACCCTGACTTCCATCACTAATGTGTTGATGAGGCTCATTTCGAGCACAGCTGATGGAACATCCAGAGCAGAAGTCTCCAACATTGCATTAAGGCACCATGCCTGGATGCAGTTGTACAATTTCTTGTACTGCTTTAAAGCATCCTTTGTTAATGCCCCTTTTGATGGGTCCTCCTTGTTTGTACCCAAGGTTAAGAACACGTTGACGAGGCATGAACAAGATGGGAAGATGCTGTCCACCATCTTTTCACTCCCCAGTGATCCTTTTTTAGGAATCAAAAAGATGGTAAGCATCTGTTTTTCAGAAAGTCTCAGATGTTCTTCGTGTTTCACTGTTGCAGTCATTACATTTGGGTAATCTGCTGGCAGGTTGCCCTCAGTCAGCCTGATTAACAAAGTCTTGGGTCCTGCGTCGGTTGCTGTCCCTTCTTCCATTACGTCAGGTCGTCAGGGGTATAAAACATGCAGCCAATGCCATTACATCAGTCTTTCTTGCTGTGCAGTGCCCGAAGCAGAAGCAGTTCGCAAGTGCCGGTCGGCCGACTCCTGAAATTTTCGCTTTCGAGTTTCAGAAGTGAAGTCTTCAACTAAAAGCTAAGTACCCCATTGGGGAAACTTTTTCTTGCTCTTTACCGATGTCAGTAACAGTTAATAATTGTATATTACTTGGGGGAAGCAAATACCTCATAAGGATTTTAATTTGTACTGCATTCCTTGCCTAGGCCCTGACTACGACGTACCTTGCTGTCGGTTTTGTGCTTTATTTAATCAGCGCACTATCTGTCGTTGGTACATATTTGCTTCTAAATATTTCGGTTCTCGGTTCAATTATCCAGAAATGACGTCGGTTAGCCATCCGACTACCGTAATACCGAAAAAATGCAAAGAAAAACAGAGACAGGTCGTTGAGGTCCAAAACTGCCGATGACGCTTCTCCTAAGCCAGTCACCAGTTCGCCAGTACTAAGTGAGGCGCTTTCGCAGCCCCTGATACCCGCTAGTTCTGATTCGCAGGCATCTACTAAGACCCATTCGGAATCCCGTATGCCGCAAGATGCTTCACCTATGGAACCCGTGGATGTCTCTACCTTGGATGGGTCCAGAGCCGCTGTGCAGGCACCGGCTTCTGAGGGTGTATTCAGGCCTACAGACTTGCATATTAAACCAACTCCACCTTCAATACTAAGGCCTAAATCTCGATCTATGTCTAAAAAACCGATGCCCAGGCCACATGTTCAGGCCCCTATGCCTAAAAAAACAAATGATCAAAATGGCTAAAGATTTAATTACTCTAATCAGGGGTAGTCAACCCCCCCCCTTCTAAGAGGCCTAGGGCTGAACTTGACTATGAATCTTCTGAACAGGACTCTGTTTCTTCTGACACTTCTAATAACCTGGATTTGTCCATACCTACTTATGAGAATCCTGATGCAGAGGATTCCATTCCCACTGCTTCTCCCCCTGAGGATTTTTCTTTTGGGGAAACTTTACATACCTTAAGGGAGCATTTCCACTGGGAAAGTCAGGAATTTTCTGAATCCAAAAAGAGGTGTAGGGATTTCCTTCTTCTTCTTCCTCAGCATAGGCCTTTGGCTATACCTCCTGTACTGTACATTGTTGATGATGTGTTTTCAGAATCCAGTATGGCCCCTAATTCCCTGCCTCTGGCCCCTAGTAAAACAGAGAGATACTGCAGGGCTCCTGAGTCCCACAAATTCCTTTTCAAAAATCCTGTTGCGGACCCAGAAACAATTTCTCAGGGGCCCAAGGGCATTAAGGCTTCTACTGCTAAAAATCCTACCCCTTCTGATAGAGACTCCAGGGTGCTGGATAGATGGGGTAAAAAGGTTTATACTTCTGCAACCTTGGCAATCAGGGCTTTAAACTGTCAATTCCATATGCTAAAATATCAACAGTATATCATGGGACTGCTTAAACAGAAAATGATGTTGATTTCTGACTGTGTGGAAAATAAAGATTTACAGAATTTATTGCATTCAGCTGGCCAAATTGGAAAACATACTTTGCAATGTGATTTTGATTCTTTAGAGGCCTCGTGCAGGGCTGCTGTTACTGGGTCTGTGCTTAGAAGGCATGCTTGGCTTAAGGAGCAATCTCTGCCTGATCATGTTAAAGCAAAACTGTTGTATGCTCCTTTGCATCAGGACCGTCTGTTTGGCAATAAGGCTGAAGAAGTTCTAAAAAAGATGGAAGATAAAGCTAAATCTATGCAAACTGTTAAAGATTTCTTACAAGTACAACCTCCAAGATTTAGTAGGCACTGGCCTACTAAGAACTGGTCCTTTCCAGCTCCTTCCAGAGCCACTCAAGCCAAACCAAGACACTCCAAAAGCACCAGGTTTCAGTCCCAAGGGACTCTCAGAACTAAGCAATGGGGTGCTTCCAGTTCCAAATCTGGAAGTAACAAGACACCACCCTATGGTAAACAGTCTCAATGACTTTCCTTTAAAATTACCAAGCACTTACATTTAAGCCGCCCCTTTGGGGGGGGAAACTGGCAACTTATAACCCAAGACAAATGGGTTTTAAATATAGTGTCCCAGGGATACAGATTTCATTTCCACACGTTGCCAACTCCAAACGGGTGGCCAGACTTTTCCTGGTACCCAGAAAAGACCAATCATGGCGTCCAATTCTGGATCTGTCTACTCTAAACACCTTTCTGGACATTCCAGAATTCAAGATGCTGACTCTTCACCAGTTACTTCCTATGCTAGGCAAGGATGCCTGGTTGGCAACTCTAGATTTAAAAGAGGCTTTCCTGCATATCCCAACCATGGAATCTTGCAGAAGATACCTATGCTTCAAAGCAGGCTACTTGCATTATCAGTTCTCTGCACTGCCCTTTGGCTTGTCTACTGCGCCCAGGGTATTCACAAAGTGCTTGGCTCCAGTAATTGCATTTTGCAGGCAAAGAAATATTCAAATTGTCTAATTCAGGCAGAAAATCAGGCCACTCTTCTAAAACATCTGGCGTTTGTAAAAAGGGTTCTAACTTGTCTAGGGTACACCATAAACAGAAAGAAATCACAACTGGTACCCTTTCAAAAAATTACATTCCTGGGTGCAAGTTTGAATACAACTGCCCAGATGACTTTCCTTACGCCAGAAAAGCAAATTCATTTGGTGACTTACTTCAAACAGGTGGCCACAAAAACCCTGCTATCTGCAAGACAAATACTGCAAGCCTTGGGGTTCATGGCCTCCTGCATTCTTCTAATTCCATATGCAAGACTGCATATGAGGAAACTTCAGTGGTACTTAAAAAGTTTATGGAGTCAACATTGTCACAGCCTATCATACCTTGCCTGCGCCTAGAGTTCCTATGGTGGGCAGAGGCCTGCTACCAAAACAAGGGACTGCCATTCACACCACCCCCTGCCGCCCAAACCCTAACTACAGACGCATCAGACTATGCATGGGGGGGCTCATCTGGCAGGGAAGTGCATTCATGGCAAATGGAGCGCAAATCAAATGCACCTTCATATCAATCAAAAAGAAATGCTAGCTGTACAGAATGCTCTGACATCCTTCAAGGACTACCTTCATCCAGGACAACTAATGGTAAAGATGGGACAACACCACGGTTATGTGGTACATAAACAAGCAGGGGGGTACACATTCCTACCCCCTCTGCAGACTAGCCATGGCATTGTGGAACATGGTCTTGAGCTACCAAGTACAACTACAAGCTCAATTCCTGCCAGGAAAGCTGAATATTTTGGCAGACGAACTAAGCAGAAATCTCATGGACCCACACAAATGGAAACTGGAACCACTGATTTTCAACATGTTGACACGCAAATGGAGGAGCCCAGACATAGATCTTTTTGCCTCACCCCAGAACTACCAGTTGGACAAGTTTTGCACAAGAACTCCTCATAAAAAAGCCTGGAAAGTAGATGCTGTGTCCTTCAGCTGGAAAAACCTATCAGTCCATTCATTTGTCAACTTTTTTTCCCAATCCACAGAACAAGGGGGAGCGGATTCTGTATTCATTGGATGTACACAGACAACTTAGATTCTACTTGGACAGGACTAAATCTCGAAGAAAATCTGAACTGCTGGTAGCATTTGCTGCAGGGGCAGAGGGAAGTTTTTTTCAAAACAAACCATTTCTAAATGGATAAGCCATTGTATTAATTTCTGCTATACGCACCATGGAAAACCTATCCCCCAGGGGATCAGATCTCATTTCTCCAGGTCTGCATCTACTTCTACAGCCTTTCTCAGAGGTGTTCCTACCAGGGATATTCTAGAAGCTGCTACCTGGAGTTCAGTTCATACTTTCACCAAGCATTATCACTTGCCAGTTTTCTCTAAATCCAGATCTGGCTTTGCCACTGCTGTTTTGCAGGGCCTTATAGCTGGTCCTAATGACATATAAATCCATCCTCCCAACCATAGCTTTGGGGATCTACCCAAATGTAATGACTGCCACAGTGAAACAAGAAGAACATAGTACGATTGTGTACACTTGCCATAAATGTAGATGTTCGAGTGTATTCACTGCTGCAGTCCTGGTTACCCTCCCTCCAGCCCCCTGTTTTTCTCTTACTATACCTCTACTTTCTTTTACTATGTTTAAAAGCCTTTTTGGTGTATTTGCTTTTGTTGGGAGGTATATTTGTGTTTTTAATTACTTATATATTTTGCTCCCCATTTGGTGGGCACCCGACATCTGGGGCAAGAAAAACCTGATGTAATGGTGTCGGCAGCATGTTTTATATCCCTGATGACCTGACATCATGGAAGAAGGGACAGCAACCAACGCAGGACCCAAGACTTTGTTAATCAGGCCAACTGAGGGCAACCTGCCAGCAGATTACCCAAATGTAATGACTGCAACAGTGAATACACTTGAACATCTACATTTATGGTAAGTGTACACAACTGTACTTTTTCTTCCCAGGACTCTTCCCCTAGAGGATAGAGGTGGGGTGGGATCATAATGGATAACTCCCCAGGGGCAGAAGTGGTCTGTAGAATCAGGGCTTCTGTGGGGCTTTTCCCTGACTGGTTCTTTCAGCGATACTGAAGAGTTGCCCAACTGCTCACCTCTGGAGGCAGTTGCGGTCATTTAGCTCTCCACCCCAAAGCTTGGGTGACCATCCCCTTAGATTCCTAGGTGTTCAGAGTCATATCCAGAGAGTATGGTATCCCCTTTTTAGAAATTCCCAGTGGTTTCCTAGAATGTATCCTGATGTTCCATTCCATCAAAGATTTCCTGAAGTGGCAGCAGTCTGCAAGCTGCTGGCAAACAGAGTCTTCTAAGAGGTCCCACCAGACCAGAGAGAATCTGTGATCTATTCTAGCTTCTTTTCAGTACCAAAGAAGACAAAGGACCTCAAACCTATTTTAGATCAGAGCAATCTGAACCAATTTATCAGAAAGGTCAAGTTCCCATGGTCACTGTGAAGTCTATTTTGCCTTTTTTGAGGAAGTGGATTAGATGTGCTCAATAGGTTTTAATGATGCCTACCATCACATAAAGATAGGCTAGTGATCCTGAAGGTTCCTGCACTTCCAACTGCAGGCCAGTCATTTTCAGTTTAGGGACCTGCCATTTGTCCTCACCACTGCCTCAGGTGCATGGCAGTGATCGCATCCTCGCTCTGGTTGCAGGGCTTTTTGTTTTGTTTCATGACTCTTCTCTATCCCCATGAAGGCTTTAGCTGATATTGGCCAGGGACTTCTTGCTCCAGCTATGACAAAAATTTGGTATCATAGTCAATTACCCCAAATCAAACCTTCAGCCTGTACAGGTCTTAGAGTTCATAGGGTGTCATTTGGACACAGTCCATCAGATTGTTAGGCCGCCATCCTCCAGAGTTCTCTGTGTTCAAGCTCAGGCTTGTCAGTGCTTGCAGCATCGATAGAGCTAGTTCCTCTGGCCAGGTATCATATGCAGGCACTCCAACAGACATTGGCCGTACTGTGATCTCTCCTTACCTATCCTTTGGATTTCTCACTAGAGCTGATGAGTGTGTGTCATGACCAGGTTGACCTGGTTGCAGTCTCTGTTAATACTACAGGCAAGACCTGTTGTAATACCTTCTTCTTTGGCCATGGTTGCCACAGACTCCTCCCTTCAGGTGGGTGGCATTTGGATGGGAGGACTGTTCAAGGGTCCTTGTCTTCTACAGAAGCACACATTCACATCAGTGTTCTAGAGATGAAAGTGGTCCTCCTAGCATTGCTGGCTTTTCAGAACATTCTCTCCAGGGATATGATTTGCATTTCAGATGGGCAGCATTTTGGTAGTCTGGTACCCCCAACAAACTGGGAAAGCGCTCTTACCATCTTTGTCAATAGGCTTTGAGGGTCTGGCAGTGGGCGATATACTCCGAGTGATTTCTGCTGGCAGTGCATATCCTGGGGAAGGCCAACGTTCTGGATGAAAGTCTCAGCAGAAGCATTTTTGGCCCATGTGTGGTCCTTAAATCCAGCAGTGGCAGCTGGGATTTTTCAGCTCTGGGGCACTCTGTGTTGCGAACTGTTTGCATCCCTGTCTAACACCAAGTACAATAGCTATTATACCCTTTTCCCCCTCCAGCGACAAGCACCCAGGGCCGCTTTGATGTTTGCTTGGCCTACAGTCTTCTTAATGCTTATCCTCCAGTTCCCACTCATAGTGAAGTTTCGTCAGAAGGCAGCCATATGCAGAGCTTCTGTGATCCTCACCAAGTGTAGTTTCCCTTCTTATGGCCTCTTTTCAAACACTCCCCAGGACTTCTCTCATCCAGCTGGGCTGGATCCACCCAATCTTCAGTCCCTCACGTTGACTGCATGGTTCTTCCAGTTCCCTTGATGGTAAGGAATCCCAAGCTTTCAAATGTAGTGGTTCATATACTGTCATCTTCTCAGAAAGAATCCTCTAGGAAAGTGTATACCATTAAATGGAAGGGATTTGTCTTATGGATGGAGGCTCGAAGACTTGATCCCTTTTCACCCCCCTTTGGGGTCAGTTTAGGATTTTCTAGCTGAGCTATTCAGTTCAGGCTCCAACATTTCTGCTAATGAAGTTCAATTACCAGCCATTTCAGACTTTCATATTGGCAGAGATAATATGTCCTTGGCTTCTCTGAAGATTCCCAAAGCCTTTTTGAAAGGTGCTTTTCTTCATCCTCCAGTATGGGATCCAGTGACTGTCCAGGATCTGCCTTTTGTTCTTCAGGTCTTGACTGGTCCCCCTTTGAACCTTTAGCTTCCTCGGATCTGAAGCTTTTGTCTTGTAAAACTTTGTTTTTGGTAGTGATTACTTTGACCAAAGTAGTTTCAGAATTGCAAGCACTTGCTTCTTCTCCACCTTATCTGTTTTTTTGTAAGGATAGAGTGTTTCTTCATATAAATCCTTCTTTTTTTACCTAAGGTGACTTCAGAGAAATAACCTTCACAGTTGAATTCATCTTTGTGTTCTTTTCCAGATGTTCATCGTGTTACACTGCTGCAGTCATTACACGTGGGTTATCCTGCCGTCAGGCGGTTCCCCAGTCGGCCTGAGTTCCAAAGTCTTGGTCCGGCGTCTTTTGCTGTCGCCTCCTCCCTGACGTCAGTGTGACAGGGGTATATAAGATGCAGCCGACGCCATTTTCTCCAGTCTTTTTTGCCATGCGGCGCCCGAAGCAAAAGCAGTTCGCAAGTGCCGGTCGGCCGTCTCCTGAGATTTTCATTCCGAATCCAGAACCGAAGTCTTCTACAAAGCTAAGTACCCCGTTGGGGAAACTTTTTCTTGCCTTAGACCAATGTCAGTAAAAGTTAATAACTGTATTTCTTGTGGGAAGCAAATACCTCATAAGGATTTCCATTCCTATTGTATCCCATGCCTAGGCCCAGACCACGACATCACTGGTTGTCGGTTTTGTGCTAGGTTTAACAAGCGCACTATTAAACGTCGGTTTGATTTTGCCCGACATTATTTTGGTAGAAAATTCAATTATACCATGCCTTCGGAACTTCCGACGTCCGGAATACACAAAAAGCCCAAAGACAAGGATAGGCATCCGAGGCCCAAAACTGATGACGAAGCCTCTTCTAGGCCAGTCGCCGGTTCTCCGGTTTTCAGCGAGACACCTTCGCAGCCCTTGACGACCGCTTCTGTAGAACCACAGGCCGCCTCTGACTCCCACATGGAGATGGCTGGGTCTTCGGACGCACAAGTTATTCAGCCTACCGAGACTATCCTTTCAGAGGGATCCAGAGTAGCTGAGCAACTCTCAGCTTCAGAGGGTGTCTTCAGACCTACTCAGTTAAGCATTAAACCCTCAGCTAAGTCCAAGCCTCCTTTAAAATCAAAGAAACAAATACAGCATTCTCCAGGGCAGGCCTCCATGCCTAAGAAGCAAATGCTCAAAATGGCCGAAGACCTAATCACTCTGATCAGGGGGTCCCATCCCCTCCTGATAAAAGGCCTAGACAGGATGCAGACTATGACTCATCCGACCAGGTGTCCATCTCTTCTGATTCATCCTCAGACCTAGGATACTCTTTAGCCCTTATGAGGATTCTGATGCTGAGGACTCAATTCCATCAGCCTCACCGCCTGAGGACTACTCCTTTGGGGAATCCCTACATACCATGAGGGAGCATTTCCACTGGGAAGGCCAGGATTACTCAGAATCCAAGAAAAGGCTCAGAGACTTCCTTTTATTACCTCAACACAGACCCCTTGCTATTCCGCCAGTGTTAGATATTGTGGATGATGCGTATACTGAATCCAGCTTAAATCCTGATTCCTTACCTCCAGCCCCTGTTAATCCTGACAGATACTACAATACTACAGAGTCCCTGACTCACATAAATTTCTGTATAAAAGCCCTGTAGCTGACCCTGAAACTATTTCTCAGGGACCCAAAGGAGTTAAGGCCTCATCAGCCAAGAATCCAGTTCCCCTCTGACAGAGATTCCAGAGCATTAGACAGATGGGGAAAGAAAATATATACGTCTGCAACTTCAGCAATGAGAGCCTTAAATTGCCAATTTCACATGCTAAAATATCAGCATTTTTTACTGTCTCAGTTAAAACAAAAAATGCTTCCAGAATCAGATCCTCCTAATTTTAAAGAAATGCAGGATTTATTGTATGCAGCTGAACAAGTGGGAAAGCATACTTTGCAATGTGGATTTGATTCTCTAGAGGCCTCCTGCAGAGCAGCAGTTACAGGCTCTGTCATTAGAAGACATGCTTGGTTAAAAGAACATACGTTACCAGATCATGTTAAAGCAAAATTATTGGATGCACCTTTGCAGCAGGATGTGTTATTTGGAGTTAAGGCAGAAGCGGTATTAAAGAAATTGGAGGATAAGGCAAAATCTATGCAAACGGTGAAGGATTTCTTACAGGTTCAGCCTCCTAGATTAAGCAGAAACTGGCCAACTAAGAATTGGTCCTTTCCAATTACAGACAGCCCTCAAAGGGGAAGATACAGACGTCCAAGAGGTAGAGGTCAAACACAAGGTCCTTACAGGCCTCGACAATGGGTTGCATCAGGCCAGAAAGAAGGGGAAGATGGGCCCCAACCATATAAAACGCAACTCCAATGACTTCCCACTACAGCTGCCAAACAAATCCCTCTTGGCAGCCCCCTTGGGAGGAAAACTGGCACTCTTCTGCCACAATTGGCAAATGATCGCCAAAGACAAATGGGTTCGCAACATTATATTTCAAGGTTACAGGTTCCACTTTCACACTCTGCCAAGATTAAAAGGAATGCCAAATCTGCCACCAAATCAATGGGCAGAGGCTCAAAAACAAATTACAGCACTCATGGATATGAGAGCTATTCAAAAGGTACCATCACAGGAGCAAGGACAAGGATTTTACTCAAGACTCTTTCTGGTACCCAGAAAGGACAAAGCCTGGAGGCCCATTCTGGATCTTTCATCTCTAGACACTTACCTGGATGTTCCGAAATTCAAAATGTTGACACTACATCAGCATCTTCCCATGCTGGGCAAGAAAGCTTGGCTCGTGACTTTGGACCTCAAGGAGGCATACCTGCATGTCCCTATCAGACAAAACTGCAGAAGATACCTCAGATTCATAGCTGGTTCAATGCACTACCAATTCTCTGCACTGCCCTTTGGCTTATCTACTGCGCCCAGGGTCTTCACAAAGTGCCTGGCACCAGTAATTGCATTTTGCAGACAGAAAGGAATTCAAATTTATCCGTACCTGGACGACTGCCTGATTCAAGCAGAGAGCAAGGACATTCTTCTAAAGCATCTGGCGTTTGTAAAAAAAAGTTAAGTTGCCTGGGGTACACAGTAAACAAAAAGAAATCAAAACTAGTGCCCTCACAAGAGATTATATTCCAGGGTGCCAGCTTGAACACAACAGCCCAGATGGCTTCTCTCACGCCAAACAAGCAAGGACAACTGACTCACTACTTTCAATTGATGGCAACAAAGACCCAACTCCCTGCAAGAAAAATTCTGCAGGCCTTGGGTTACATGGCATCCTGCATACTACTAATTCCATATGCCAGACTGCATATGAGGAAACTACAATGGTACCTAAAGTATGTATGGTCTCAACACTGTCAAAGTTTAGAAACGGTTATACCACTAATCCCTTGCCTTCAACAGGAGTTTCAATGGTAGGCTCAAGCTCGTCACCTCAACAAGGGACAGCCTTTTACACAACCCACAGCCAGGCAAACACTGACAAGAGATGCATCGGATTACGCCTGGGGAGCACACATGGCAGGCAAATGTATTCAGGGCACGTGGCCCGCAGAACAAAGGCATCTTCACATCAATCAAAAAGAGATGCTAGCTGTACAAAATGCCCTTATAGCTTTCAAGGACCTGCTGCATCCAGGACAACTACTGCTAAAGACAGACAATACCACAGTTATGTGGTACATAAACAAGCAAGGGGGCACTCACTCCTACCCCCTATGCAGACAAGCTATGACCTTATGGAACACAGCTAAAAACCTTCAAGTTCATCTGCAGGCACAATTCCTGCCAGGAGAGAAAAACACACTGGCAAATGACTTAAGCAGAAACATCATGGATCCCCACGAATGGGAATTGAATCCACAAATATTCAGAATGATAACACAGAAATGGTGGAGCCCGGACATAGATCTGTTTGCATCCCCAATAAACTGCCAGCTACAAAATTTCTGCACAAGGAGTTACCATCCACAAGCATGGAAAGTGGATGCACTCTCATTCAGCTGGGAGAACCTACAAGTATACGCTTTCCCACCACTACCTCTCCTGCCAATGGTACTCATAAAAGCATGGCAAGAAGAGCCAAAGATGATCCTGACTGCACTAGACTGGCCACACCAGCACTGGTACCCAATCTTAAGGAGCTTAGCACAAGAACCACCCTGGATTTTGCCTCAAATCCCACATCTGCTGACTCAGCACAACAATCAAATACTACACAGCCAGCTAAAGACCTTAAACCTAGCTTCATGGAAGATTCCTTAGTCAAGCAAGCAATGCCTCTCTCCAAAGCTGTTATGGATGTCATTCTGGAGGACAGAAGGCCTAGTACCAGGAAAGCCTATTCGGATAAATGGAAGAGATTCTGTGCCTGGACCCAAGCTCACAGCCTTGACCCTCTTGTCCCAAACATTCCTCAGATACTACAATACTTAACTGAGATGCTGGACAAAGGCCTCTCCTCATCCATCAAGATCCACGCCTCTGCCATCTCTGCTCATTAATACACAGATCCACCAATTTTCTCTAATCCTCTGTTAAAACAGTACCTCAGAGGGGCTAAAAATAGTAAGACCGCCCCTTAGAGCACCTACTCCAACTTGGGACCTCAACTTTGTTTTGGAAAAACTAACTTTACCTCCTTTTGAGCCAGCTAACACAGCAAAATTAAAATACATCTCTTGGAAAACTGCTCTGCTCCTGGCAATAACATCAGCATGAAGAGTTTCAGAATTACAGGCACTAATGGCAGTGGAACCTTTCCTCATTTTCCACCAGGACAGGGTGTTTTTAAGAACTAACCTTACGTTTATGCCAAAGATGGTATCCAGTGTGGCTCTAAACCAAACTATTCACCTGCCAACTTTTTATCCTAAACCACCAAATAAAGGGGAGAGACTACTGCACTCTTTGGATATTCACAGGCAGTTACGCTTCTACTTGGACAAAACCAAAGCTTTCAGAAAATCTGAGCAATTATTGGTAGCATATGCTGCAGGAGCACAGGGAAAAGCCATTTCAAAATGGACTATTTCAAAATGGATAGGACATTGTATACGTTTCTGCTACACATACCATGGAAAACCTGTACCTAGCAGCATTAGATCTCACTCCACCAGGGCAACAGCCACTTCAGCTGCCTACCTCAGGGGAGTACCTACCAAGGATATTTTGGAAGCAGCAACTTGGGAGTTCTGTACATACCTTCACCAAGCATTACCATCTGCCTCTATACTCTAAATCCAGAGCTGGCTTCACCACTACAGTGCTGCAGGGCCTTATAGCCACCCCTAATGCCTTATAGAACCAGCCACCCTACCTCAGCTTTGGGATTCTACCCAAGTGTAATAACTGCAGCAGTGTAACACGATGAACATAGTACAGTTTTGTACCTACCATAAATGTAGATGTTCGAATGTATACACTGCTGCAGTCCAGGTTACCCTCCCTCCTTTCCCTCTTACTGGCTGGTACGTACCTATGTCTTCTACCCTTACTACCTATGGGGAGTATTTGCTGGTAGCTGTAAGTTGTTTTTTGCTTTTCTTATGTATGTTTTATTAGCAATTGGAATTGCCTACCTATTTAGAGGCACCTGACATCTGGGGCATGAAAAACTGAAGAAAATGGCGTCAGCTGCATCTTATATACCCCTGTCGCACTGACGTCAGGGAGGAGGTGACAGCAACCGACACCGGACCAAGACTTTGGAACTCAGGCCGACTGGGGAACCGCCTGATGGCAGGATAACCCAAGTGTAATGACTGCAGCGGTGTATACACTTGAACATCTACATTTATGGTAGGTATAAAACTGTACTTTTTTCCAACAAAGAAAAACACCTTCTGCATTGTTTCGAACTACTGTTTTATCTTGACCATACCAAACCCTTCAGAAAATCTAGCCAGTTGTTTCCTTCTCAAAAATCCAGGCTGGGTTTACCTATGTCTAAAGTAACTTTATCAAAGTGGTCATCAGGTTGTATTTTGTTTGTGAATTCTCTGAGAGGCAAGTCTCTCTCACAAATGCATAGAGGCCATTCAACTAGAGCTGTAGCCACTACTGCAGCTTTTCTTTCTAGGGTACCTGTGGTTGATGTGTGTGCTGCTGATACTTGGTTGGGCCATCATACATCTGTGTTGCATTATAAGTTGAACATTCTCTTTTGGTTCTACTGTGTTGTGGAATATCCTTCCTTAGATCCTCCCTAGGAATAGTCATGGCTAGAGACTGTGTTCCACAGGTTGAAAACATATGGAGCGGATAGCATCAGTTCCAAAAGTTATATGCTCACCATAAAGATAGATCTATGTTGTCTGTCTCCATCTGGTTCAACATTCCTGCCCTCCTGCCCCCAATCCTGTTTATTTGGCAAGTCTCCCATTCGCGATGGCTGGAAGCAGGGGCCATTCTTTTTGCTTGGCTAGAGTCTCACCTTTTTTCTGAATGTTTTCCTTGTATTGATGCAGAAAATGGGGATAAGTTGGATATGTTATATCATTCTACTAATACTTGGAGGGCATATTCGCTCTGGAGAGTTGATGGAGGAGCAGGGAGTTGTAGGTAATGTAGGCAGAGCCAAGTGTAGCTGAAAGGCCTTAGAATCGTCCAGTGTCAGAACTGAATCTGATCTGAAGTCCCACAGGTTGAACCAGATGGAGGCAGACAACATGGCTTGATCATTATGGTGAGTACATAACATTTATTTTCTATTGAACAGGTCCGTACTCATTTATAGTGTGTGTGTATGACTCTTGATGCTTCCAGGGCTATGGGCAGTGGTAGTGTTTTGAGGAGGTTTGCATGACTGCATTCTCACAATCTCACAGGTGGTGATAAAAATGAGATTTTAAATTCTCCCTTGGTTACAGATTGTTTTTAGCCCCTCTGCTGCTGACGTGATCAGAAAGTGTGATGAAAGAGGTAGTCTGATCCAGGGTAAGATTTTTCAGCCCTCTTTTTCCATATTTTTCCAAAGGATTTTCCATCTCCTCATCCAGTTTTAGCAAAAAAACTAAATAATTAGTCTCAACAAAATACAGGTAGACAGACATTTATGAAGAAATGGCAAGGGCATTCCAAAAAGGTCTCAGACCTTCTAAAACTGAAGGTGGTCCAACAAGTCAGAATGATTATTCAAGAGACTTTGTGGCCCCCTCCAACCCTGGTCCCTTTTTTTTCCTCAGAAAATTTGAATCTCCATTTTCCTCTCTGGCAACAGATTCAGATAAATGGGTTCTGAAAATCATTCAAGGTTGCAAATTGCAGTGAGAGGAAATTACTCCTTTCCATTGGGTCATGTTTCCACCAGTTCATCACATGCTGTCCCAAAGGGTGATCGAACTAGTTTCCTCTTCCCAGGTGGGGAAATACTTTTATTCAAGGATGTTTCTTGTTCGAAACATGTAAAATGCTTGGAGACCAGTTCTGGATTTTTCCTTCCTGCACCTGTTTGTGATAGTGCCCAAATTCAAAATTGTCACTTGTCAACCTTTTACCTCTTCTTCATCTTTCATGTTTCCTGGCAACACTAGACTAAAAAGATTCTTATCATCACATCCCCATTCATGCAGTCTTCAGATGTTTTTTAAGGTTTTGAGTGTGTGGATCCCGTCATCAGTTCTCTGCTTTACTGTTTGGACTATCTACTACACTAAAAGTGTTCACCAGGTGTTTATCTCCAGTTATAGCTCATTACAGGCTACAGGGTATCCATTTTTTTTCCATATTTAAATGACTTGCTTATCTTTGCAGAGTATTTTTCATTGTGTCAGGAATCCCTCTCTTGGGTGAAGATTTCTTACACAAGCTGGGATTTCAAGAGAATACCAAAAGTCTTTCTTGACTCAGTCACAGAGGATTGTGTTCCTGGGATGTCAACTAGACACCTCAGTTCAAAGAGCTCTTCTTCCACAGAAAAGAATAGATTTTATGTTAGATCTGTTCTAAGGTTTTGCACTCAGACTTCAGTCACTACTAGGGAACACCTTAAGATTTTGGGTCTCATGGCATCTGTGATTCTCATGATACCCCTGCAAGACTTCTCATGAGATACGGTATTATTGGAAATCACTTTGTTCCCAGCATTAGCTGCCTTTATCTTTTCAAATCCCAGTGCTGGCGTTTGTCAGAAGAGAAATCTTTTGGTAGTGACAACAGATATCCTTAAATCCAAGTGTCTCTTTCTTCCTCTGTACTCCAAAGTGGTCAGTCACCACAGACGTTTTGGACTTTGCCTGGGGAGCAGTTTCAGGAGGGGTAAACATGCAAGAGCTGCGGGACACCAAGGACAGACACAAGCTCATAAATATTAAGGAAATTCTTGCCTTGACCAAGGCACTCAACTCTCTGTACCCTAGGACCTATTCATGTGGTTACAGACAATACCACAGTCATGTGTTACATCAACAAGCAAGGGGGAACTAGGTTGCACCCCCTTTGCAGATTAGCAGCGTTAGCTTGAGATATAGCTTCACAGCACAATCTCACTCTACAGACATCCTACATTCTCTCTGAGCAAAATTGTGTGACAGACAAGCTGAGCAGGACCAGGACAGTCCTTCATGAATGAAAACTTGATCAGGGGGGTCTTACAAGATTTGATCCATATGTGGGGAGTTCCTCAAGAAGACCTCTTTGCCTCCTGACTGAATAATCATTTGGCAGGATTCTGTTCCAGGGCTCCATGCAAAAAGGCCTGACAGACAGATGCCTTTTCTTTTGCTTGGACAGGAATGTGCCAGTATGCTTTTCCACCTTTTCCACTAATATCCAGGATACTTCTGAAGATTCAGAAGGAATCTTCCAAGATCATTGTAGTGACTCCCTTCTTTTGGAAACAGCCAGGGACAGTTGCCACAAGCTTCCACTCAGCGTGGATCTACTCATACAAGAACAGGAGATGTTCTTCGTGTTTCACTGTTGCAGTCATCACATTTGGGTTATCCCTGCCAGGGTAGCCCTCAGCCGGCTGGAATACCAGAGACTTAGTATTTCTGCGTTGGTTGCTGTCGCTTCAGGACTGACGTCAGGTTGTCAGTAGTATAAAGTAAGGCAGCCAATGCCATTACATCAGTCTTTTTTGCTGTGGAGCCCAAAGCAGAAGCAGTTTGCACAAGTGCCGGTCGGGCCGCTACCTGAGTTTTTGTCTTCCGAATTGAAGTTGAAATCTTTTAAAGCTAAGTACCCCATTGGGGATCCTTTCTTCTTGCACTAACCGATGTCAGAAAAAGTTAATAATTGTCTCGCCTGTGGAAAGCAAATACCACACCGAGATTTCCATTCTTACTGTCACTTGTTTAGGCCCAGACCATGACATCCCCTGTTGTCGCTTCTGTGCTTTGTTCAACGCCAGAACTATCCATCATCAGGGCCCTTATTGTACCCAGATATTTTCACTTACAGTCCTCGAATTCCAATATGGCTTCTGTAAGTCATCTGACAGCAGATCTTCTGAAAAAACGTAAAGATAAAGACAGAGACAGACAGCACAGGTCCAAGCCTACCGATGATGCTTCCGTTACGTTAGTAGTCAGTTCTCCAGTCCTCAGTGAGGTGCTTTTGCAGCCCCTGATGACCACTTCTGTGGATTCGCAGGCCGCTACTGAGACCCTTTCGGAGTCCGGTATGCTGCAATACTCTTTTTCGACTAAGGATCCTGCGGTCGTCTCTACCTTGGATGGGTCCGGAGACGCTGAGCAGGCACCGGCTTCCGAGGAAGTCCTTCGCACTACCGATGCTCGACACAAACCGACATCTTCTTTCGGTACTACCGTTCTTTCAGAAACTACAGAGTTTCTTAGGCCCAGGGTACAAACCACACCCAAGAAACTGATGACCTCTCAGATGCCTGCTTACTTGCCTCCGTCTCAAATCCTTAAAAAGGCGGAAGACCTTATCATGTTGATCCAGGGAAGCCAAGCTACTCTATCCAAAAGGAAGAGAGATCTGTCTCCTCTCTACTTATGAGGATTCTGATGCAGAAGATTCCATTCCTTCAGCCTGTCCACCAGAGGATTTTTCCTTTGGGGAAACCCTGCATACCTTAAGGGAGCATTTCCAGTGGGAGAGTCAGGACTACCCTCAGTCAAAAAAGAGACTCGGGGAATTCCTAGATCTTCCACAACACAGACCCTTGACTATCCCCCCAGTCCTGGATGATGTTCATCGTGCATACAGCTGCAGTAATCACAGATGGGTTCTCTGCCGTCAGGCGGGTCCTCGGTCGGCCGAATTCCAAAGTCTAGGTCCGGCGTCGGTTGTTGTCGCTTTCTCTCCTGACGTCAGTGAGGCCGGAGTATATAAGACACAGTCGACGCCATGTTCTTCAGTCTTTTTTGCCGCGCGGTGCCCGAAGCAGAAGCAGTTCACAAGTGCCGGTCGGCCAGCTCCTGAATTACGAAAAATTGGAAACCGAAGTCTTCATTAAAGCTAAGTACCCCATTGGGGAAACTTTTCTTGCCTCAGACCGATGTCAGAAAAAGTTAATAATTGTATTTCTTGTGGGAAGCAAATACCGCATAAGGATTTCCATTCCCTCTGCATACCTTGTTTAGGCCCAGACCACGACGTCTCGGGCTGTCGCTTTTGCACTACTTTCAATAAACGCACTATTAAGCATCGGGCGGAGTTCGCCCAACACTTTTTTGGTAAAGCCTTTGATTATAAAATGTCGTCGGAGACTCCGACTACCGTTTTGTCCAAAAAACGCAAGGACAAGGACCGACACGCGAGGTCCGCGGTCCCCACCGACACCACGCCAAAACCGGCTACACGTGGTCCGGTTCTCAGCGAGACACCTTTGCAGTCCCTGACTACCGACGACACTCCTTTGGCGGTGTCTTCTGTAACCGAGACCGCAGGTACCTCGGCCCTTTCCCAGACTACAACCACCGAAGCCATTGTGAGTGTTGAGCCTCCTAATGTGGACAGGCCCACTTCCACCCATGGTGTCTTTAGACCCTCATCTTCCTTTTCTATTAAGGCCTTTACTAAATCCAAATCAGCCAGGCATCCCAAGAGGCCTGTTGCACAGGGCCCATCTCCAGGCCCCATGCCTAAAAAGCAGATGCTTAAAATGGCTGAGGATTTAATTACTCTTATCAGGGGTTCCCAGCCCCCTCCAGACAAGAGACCCAGAGTGGAGGAAGATTCTCCCTCTTCTGATCAGGGCTCCATTTTATCAGAGCATTCTGATGTAGAGGAACACTCTTACTCCCCTTTTGAAGATTCGGATGCAGAGCAGTCCATTCCTTCTGTATCTCCTCCTGAGGATTTTTCCTTTGAAACCTTGCACACTTTGAGGGAACACTTCCATTGGGAAGGCCAAGACTTTTCTGATTCCAAGAAAAGACTTGGGGAATTTCTTTTGTTACCTCAACACAGACCTCTGGCGATACCTCCTGTCTTGGACATACTTGATGATGTTTATTCGGAGGCTTGCCTTAACCCGGATTCCCTGCCTCCTGCTCCAGTCAAACCTGATAGGTACTACAGAGTTCCTAACTCTCACCAATTTCTCTACAAAAGCCATAATGCTGACCCTGAAACCATTTCTCAAGGCCCCAAGGGATTGAAGGCCTCTACTGCTAAGAATCCACTTCCTGCCGAAAGAGAGTCAAGATCCTTAGAAAGGTGGGGAAAAAAGGTATATACCTTGGCCACCCTAGCCATGAGGGCCTTAAATTTGTCAGTTTCATATGCTTAAATATCAACAGTTCCTGTTATCACAATTAAGGAATAAAATGTCTCAACCTGAACAACCAGACTTGAAGGAGTTGCAGGATATGATGCATAGTGCAGAGCAAGTGGGTAAACACACCTTACAATGTGGCTATGATGCCCTAGAGGCCTCAAGTAGAGCTGCTGCTACAGGATCAGTCATTCGTAGACATGCCTGGCTTAGGGAACAAAGCTTGCCTGATCATGTGAAAGCTAAACTTCTAGATGCACCTTTACAAAAGGATGTGCTGTTTGGTACTAATGCTGAGGAGATATTACGAAAAATGGAAGAAAAAGCCAAATCTATGCAAACTGTCAAAGCTTTTCTACAGGTCCAACCACCACGTTTTAGCAGAAATTGGCCTTCAAAAAACTGGTCCTTTCCAGCCACTGACAAGCCCCAAAGAGGTAGATAGAGATGCACAAGGGGCAGAGGGCAATCACAAGGATCATATAGAGGCAGGCAATGGCAAACTCCAGCACCAAGAGGTGGCGAAGACAGTGCACAACAATACAGGAAACAAACCCAATGACTCCCTCATTTCCATGCCAAGCAAGTCTCAGCTGGCAGCACCCTTGGGAGGAAAGCTGGCATTATTTACAAGAAATTGGCATATTGTCACAACAGATAAATGGATCCTGGACGTTATAAACAGAGGCTACAAATTTCAATTCCACACTCGTCCAAAAATGAGAGGCATGCCAAACCTGCCACACAATCAAAGGGCAGAGGCACAACTACAAATTTCAAAGCTCATAGACATGAGAGCTATTCAAGAGGTACCAATTCACGAACAAGGTCAAGGTTTTTATTCCAGACTTTTTCTGGTACCAAGGAAAGGAACCGACTGGAGACCCATTTTGGACTTATCCATCCTAAACACATTTTTGCTCGTACCAAAATTCAAGATGCTCACATTACAGCAGCTTCTTCCCATGCTGGGCAAGGAGTTTTGGCTGGTAACATTGGACCTCAAGGAGGCATACCTGCATGTCCCAATCAGACAAAGCTGCAGAAGATACCTCAGATTTCTTGCAGGTTCAATCCACTATCAATTCTCTGCATTGCCCTTTGGCTTATCTACTGCCCCAGAGTATTCACAAAATGCCTGGCATCAGTGATTGCCTACTGCAGGCTTCAAGGGATACAAATTTACCCTTATTTGGACGACTGCCTGATCCAAGCGGACAGCAAGCACATACTTCTGGAACATCTGGCTTATGTAACACGGTTACTGCATGCTCTGGGATACACAATCAACAAAGAGAAATCCAGGCTAACACCATCTCAGAAAATAACTTTCCTGGGTGCCAACTTGGACACAAATACCCAGAGGGCCTATCTTACGCCAGAAAAACAGGGACAACTAACTCAGTACTTCAAAATACTAGCAAAATGTACCAGGCTTACTGCAAGGAAAATCCTGCAGGCTCTGGGCTTCATGGCATCTTGCATTCTTTTAATCCCATGTGCAAAGTTGCATATGAGGAAACTTCAATGGTACCTAAAAAATCAACACAGTCACAGTTTGGAAACAATAATACCAATAATTCCGTGTTTGCAAAAGGAATTTCGATGGTGGGCCCAAGCATGTCAAACAAACACAGGTCTCCCATTCTGCAAGCCTCAAGCAAATCAAGTCATCACAACAGACACCTCAGATTACGCCTGGGGGGCGCACATGACAGACAGGTGCATTCAGGGCAAATGGTCCCAAAAGGAAAAGCACCTTCACATCAGTCAAAAAGAAATGCTAGCAGTAATAAATGCAATTACAGCTTTCAAGGACCTCCTGCATCCAGGACAATTACTGATAAGAACAGACAACACCACAGTAATGTGGTACATAAACAAACAAGGAGGAACACATTCATACCCCTTGTGCAGACTAGCCATGACTCTTTGGAACTTGGCTCTGGAATGGCAAATCAAACTTCAAGCACAGTACTTGCCAGGATTGGGAAACACGCTGGCAGACAATCTAAGCAGAAATATGACAGATCCACACGAATGGAAGTTGCATCCTCAGGTGTTTACAGAGATAATCCAAGCGTGGGGGAGGCCAGACATAGATCTTTTTGCCTCCCACAGGAATCATCAATTGGAAAAGTTTTGTTCAAGGACCTTTCATCCAAAGGCCTGGAGAGTGGATGCCCTTTCATTCAGTTGGACAGCATGGACAGTTTACGCTTTCCCACCTCTGCCTCTTCTGCCCAAGGTGCTCTTGAAAGCAAGAGCAGACAGACCGAAGATGATACTGATTGCTCCAGATTGGCCAAGGCAACACTGGTACCCACTCCTGAGGAGCCTAACACATACTCCTCCCTGGTCCCTACCTCTAATGCCTCTTCTGCTGACTCAGCACAGCTACAAAACTCTTCACAGTCAGCTGAAAACACTCAATCTCGCTGCATGGAAAATTCCTTAACACCTCAACAGACCCTACTCTCCAAAGAGGTGCAGGAAGTCATTTTGGAGGCCAGAAGGCCATGTACTAGAAAGGCTTACTCCGCAAAATGGAAAAGGTTTTGCTCTTGGAATGAGAAAAAAGGCCAGGACCCTAGAAAACTGAATTTGCCTCAGGTATTACAGTATCTAGCTGAGCTGCTGAACAGTGGACTTTCATTTTCCTCCATAAAAATCCATGCCTCAGCCATTTCTGCAGAATTCATCACGGATCCACCCTTATTTTCTCACCCTCTCTTAAGACAGTTCCTCAGAGGGGCTAAGAATATAAGACCACCAAGGAAGCAGCCAATACCAGCCTGGGATCTTAATTACATTCTAGAGAAATTAACATTGCCTCCTTTTGAGCCAGCTGCCTCAACAGATTTGCAATATTTGTCCTGGAAAACAGCCTTCCTTCTGGCCATCACTTCAGCTCGTAGGGTTTCGGAACTACAGGCCCTCATGGCGGTGCAGCCCTTTCTCATCTTCCATCAGGACAGGGTTTCCCTTCGTACCAACCCGTCATTTATGCCTAAAGTGGTATCCAGGGTAGCTTTAAATCAAGCCATACACTTACCTACCTTTTACCCCAATCCTCAAAACAAAGGGGAAAGGCTGCTACACTCATTAGACATCCATAGGCAGCTACGTTATTATTTGGACAGAACAAAGTCCTTTAGGAAATCAGAACAACTTTTTGTGTCCTATGCTGTTGGGGCTCAAGGGAAGCCAGTTACCAAGCAGACAATTTCAAAGTGGATAGGCCACTGCATATTGTTTTGTTATTCCTATCATGGGAAATCTGTCCCTACAGGCATCAGATCCCACTCCACCAGGGCCACAGCTACCTCTACAGCCTTCCTCAGAGGAGTTCCTACCAAAGATATTTTGGAGGCAGCCACTTGGAGTTCTGTGCATACCTTCACAAACCACTACCACCTGCCTTTATATTCCAAAACTAGAGCAGGCTTTGCCACTGCTGTGTTGCAGGGCATTCTGGCTCATCCCAGTTTCACCTAGTACCTACCACCCTGTGCGTAGCTTTGGGATTCTACCCATCTGTGATTACTGCAGCTGTATGCACGATGAACATAGTACAGTTTTGTACCTACCATAAATGTAGATGTTTGAGTGCTAATACAGCTGCAGTACAGGTTTCCCTCCCTCCTTCCCCACTTGGTAAAGGCCTGGGGCCTAACCCCCTCTTCATACAACCTGACTGGGTTATCCTTCTATGGTTTATTTGCTTGCAACTACTGATTTTGGATTATATTGCATTGCATGTATATATATATATATATATATATATATATATATATATATATATATATATATAAAATTTATGTATTGCCTTCCTTCTGGGGGCACCTGACATCTGGGGCAAGAAAGACTGAAGAACATGGCTTCGGCTGTGTCTTATATACTCCGGCCTCACTGACGTCAGGAGAGAAAGCAACAACAACCGACGCCGGACCTAGACTTTGGAATTCGGCCGACCGAGGACCCGCCTGACTGCAGAGAACCCATCTGTGATTACTGCAGCTGTATTAGCACTCGAACATCTACATTTATGGTAGGTACAAAACTGTACTTTGTGGAGGATGTTTTCTTGGAATCTAGCTTAACTCCTGACACCCTCACCCCTGCTCCCAGAAAACCAGACAGGTACTACAGAGTCCCTGATTGACAAAAATTTATTTTTAAAAATCCTACTGTTGACTCTGAGGTAATTTCTCAAGGACCTAAAGGGATTAAAGCAACCTCTGCTAAGAATCTCACCCCCCTCAGATAGGGATTCCCGAGCACTGGACATATGGGGTAAAAAAGTATACAACTCAGCTACCCTTGCTATCAGGGCACTAAATTGTCAGTTCCATATGCTAAAATTTCAGCAACATACCTTGGAACTCCTTAAACAAAAAAATGTCTTCATTTCCTGCTTGGGCAGAATCTAGAGAATTACAAAAGTTAATGCATTGTGCAAGTCAAGTAACTAAACACACCGTGGCTTTGATGCCCTAGAAACTTCTTGCAGAGCAGCAGTCACTGGATCTGTCATTACAAGGCATGCATGACTTAAGGAACATTCCCTGCCAGACCATGTCAAATCTAAATTGCTGGATGCCCCTTTGCACAGAGATTATTTATTTGGCACTAGGGCAGAAGAGGTGTTAAAAAGATGGAAGGAAAAGCAAAATCTATGCAAACAGTTAAGGATTTCTTGCAGGTACAGCCACCTAGGTTCAGCAGATATTGTCCGACCAAACACTGGTCCTTTCCTGCTCCCAGTAAGCTACTCCAGTCTAGGCCCTGGGGAACCAAACCCCCCCCCCCAGACAGCAGCCACAGGGAATGCAGAGATCTAAGCAGTGGACTACCTCCACTTCAAAACCATGGAGATCTAAGCCACCCCCTTATGGTAAGAACTCTCAGTGACTCACCTCTCCCACCCCCTCCCTCTACCCATCTTCACTTACCTCTAGGAGGAAAACTCTCCTTTCACGCAAACACCTGGGCCACCATTACCAATGACCACTGGGTTCTGAACATAGTGTCCCAAGGATACAAATTTTCCCTCCACACCCTTCCAACCCTAAAAGGGTTCCCTGATCTACCCCCAAACCAGTGGGCAGAGGCTCAAAAGCAAATCCTTTCCCTGCTCTCTCAGGTCAGTGGAGCACATTCCTGCAGAACAGATAGGCCAAGGTTTCCAGACTCTTTCTGATACCCAGAAAAGAGGGCACTTGGCATCCCATCATCGATCTATCCATTCAAAACACCTTCCTGGTGATCCCAAAATTCAAAATGCTTACCCTCCAGCAGCTGCTACCCATGCTCTCCAAGGATACTTGGCTAGCCACCCTAGATCTAAAAGAGGCCTACCTCCACATTCCTATCAGGGAATCATGCAGGAAATTTCTCAGTTTCAGGGCAGGCTCCCAACACTTTCAGTTCTCTGCACTTCCCTTTGGCTTATCTACTACTCCCAGAGTTTTCACAAAATGACTCCGGCCATTGCCTTTTACAGACAAAGAAATATTCAGATGTACCCATACGTAGATGACTGCCTTATTCAGGCAGACAGCCAGGAAAAGCTGCTCAAACACCTGGGCCTTACTAACCTCCGTAGGGTACACAATCAATGAAAAGAAATCCAAACAGGTGCCCACCCAGAGGATAATCTTCCTGGGAGCAAGCCTGGACACAGCATCCCAGATGGCTTTCCTTACACCAGAGAAACAAATTTTCCTGACAGCCTACTTCTTTCAACTAGCCACCCAACTCTGGCTATCTGCAAGGAAAATCCTGCAAGCTCTGGGGTTCATGGCATCTTGCATACTACTCATTCCATATGCCAGACTGCATATGAGGAAACTTCAGGTGGTACCTAAAAAGCCTTTGGTGTCAACATTCTCAAGACCTGGAAACTCTTCTACCTATAATTCCTTGCCTCAAAAAAGATTTTCTTTGGTGGGCAACAGCATGCTCCCTCTACAAGCGACTGCCTTTCTCACCACCCCCCGCCGCCCAGACCTTCACCACAGACTCATCAGGCTATGCTTGGGGTGCACACCTGGATGGCAGGTGCATACAGGGCCAATGGAACCTGCAGCAAATCCCTCTGCACATCAATCAAAAAGAGATGCTGACTGTGCAATACGCCTTGATAGCCTTCAAGCCCCTTCTCTCTCCAGGAGCTCTCCTCATCAATACTGACAACACCACTGTGGTGTGGTACATCAACAACCAGGGAGGGACTCACTCTACCCTCTATGCAGGCTGGCCATGACTGTATAGCACACAGCCTCTGCCATGCAGCTACACCTGTTAGCACAATTCCTACCAGGCTCTCTCAACTCTCTGGCAGACCAGTTAAGCAGAAGTCTTCTGGACCCACACGAGTGGCAGCTCATCAGAAGAATCTTCACCCTAATAACTCAGGAATGGGGCACCCCCAAGATCGACTTCTTTGGCTCCCAAACCAACCTTCAACTCAACAAATTCTGCACCAGGGAGCATCACTGCATGGCTTGGAAAATGGATGCCCTGTCCTTCCCCTGGGTCAGTCTAGCGGTCTGTGCCTTTCCTCCACTTCTTCTCATCCCCAAGGTACTGCTCAAAATAAAGGAGGAAAAACCAAGGACCATTCTTATAGCTCCAGACTGGCCCTGGCAGCGCTGGTGCCCCTTGCTGCGCAGCCTGTTCCCATTGCCTCCATGGCATCTTCCCCAGATTCCAAACCTTCTGACCCAGAAGGAATGGGAATTCATGCATCCCCAATTGCAGATACTCAATTTGGAATCTTGGCTTATTCCCTAACCCCGAACCCATCTGCCAACCTCAGTAAACAGGTTCTGGATGTTATCCATGAGGCCAGATGCCCTAGCACCAGAAAGTCTTATGCTGAAAAATGGAAAAGGTTCTGTACCTGGATCCAGGCTAAGTGAGCCGATATGCCACAGCCCTCCCTCCCCCTCATCCTGAATTACTTAGCTGACCTACCACACAGTGGTCTCTCTTTCTCCCCTATAAAAATTCATGTTTCAGCTATTTCTGCTCATTTTCCCACTGAGCAGCCCCTTTTCTCACACCCTTTGATCAAACAGTTCCTAAGAGGGGCTAGGAACTTGAGGCCACCCAGAAGGGCACCAACACCAGCTTGGGACCTCAACTTTGTACTGGAAAAGCTCACCCTTCCCCCTTTCAAACCAGCTTCTTCTGCAGAGGTAAAATTTCTCTCCTGGAAGACCGCTTTCCTTTTGGCCATCACTTCAGCCAGAAGAGTCTCTGAGCGCTCATGGCTCTGGAACCCTTCATCATCTTCCATGCTGACAGAGTATCCCTCAGAGCTAGCCCATCCTTCATGCCCAAGGTGGTGTCCAGTGTGGCTCTCAACCAATCCATTCATTTGCCCACCTTTTTTTCCTAATCCTCAGAACAAGGGGGAAAGAATTCTGCACACTCTAGATGTGCACAGACAGCTCAGATTCTATCTAGACAGGACTAAATCCTTCAGAAAGTCTGATCAATTGCTGGTTAGCTTTGCTGCAGGAGCAGAAGACAAAGCCATCTCCAAACAAACCATCTCCAAATGGATAGCACACTGCATCCACCTTTGCTACAAACAACATGGAAAGCCTCCCCCAAGGGGGTCAGGACACACTCAACCAGAGCAGCCTCCACCTCTGCAGCTTTCCTCAGAGGAGTCCCCACCAGAGACATCCTGGAGGCTGCCACCTGGACATCTGTTCACCAGATATTACCACCTGCCTCTCTTCTCCAAATCCAGGGCAGGGTTTGCCTCTGCAATATTGCAGGGCATCCTAGCCAGTCCCTAGTTTCCTTGACTGCCTCCATCCTTTTCCTCAGCTTTGGGAATCAACCCAAATGTGATGACTGCAACAGTGAATCACGAAGAACATAGTACAGTTGTGTACTTACCATAAATGTAGATGTTCGAGTGTATTCACTGTTGCAGTCCTGGTTTCCCTCCCTCCATCCCCCTTTCTCCTTTTTCCTTACAAGGGACATATTGGTATCTATTTTCCACTGGTGGGGTTCTTCCACCAGAACCTGGCTCCTACATGGGGGCTCCTGACAGGTTAGGACAAGAAAAACTGATGTAATGGCGACGGCTGCCTTACTTTACACTACTGACGACCTGACGTCAGTCTTGAAGCGACAGCAACCGGTGCAGAAATACTAAGTCTCTGGTATTCGGGCCGGCTGAGGGCTACCCTGGCAGGGATAACCCAAATGTGATGACTGCAACAGTGAATACACTACATTTATGGTAAGTGTACACAACTGTACTTTTTTGATATACCCTAACATCAGTCAACTTCAATTCACTGCATAGATGATAAGGTCTTAATTCCTTTTATGTACCTGTTTACTGAAGATTTACCTCGGGTACTAATGGAGTCAAGAAAGACTGCTACTAGAAAGTCATATATTAGCAAGTGGAAAAGGTTTTCTAGTTGTTTCCAATAACTTAAAACCAGCACTTATTCAGGGCTAGTTCTCAGGTTCAACAATATCAATGTAAGCTGCTGTCCTATGGCCTTTCTTATTCTTGTCAGGTTTCAGTTATCAGCCATTTCAGCATGTCTGCACATGGATCCTCCCCCGCTCAGTCTCATTTCAAATGTACTTGAAAGGGTTTTGTATATGAGCCCTCCAAGTAAACCGGCGACCCCTTCTTGGGATCTTATCTTTGTTAGAGAAGCTAACACTTGCTACATTTGAAACAGCTAATGTGGCTGACTTGAGGTTCCTTACATGGAAGATGGTTTTCCTGATTTCCTTGATTTCTGCAAAAAGAATATCTGAGTTCCAAGGTCTTATGGTGAGTCAGCTCTGCCTCATTTTGCACAGGGACATGGTTTCTTTGAGACCTAACCCTTCTTTTATGACTAATAAAGGATTGAAGTTTACTGTGTCAAGCTGTCTGTCTTCCCATCTTGTTTCCTGAACCTAAAAATGAGGGAGAAATAATACTCCAAAACTTGGATGTCCACAGACAAGTTGGGTATCATCTTGACAGAACTAAATCCTTCAGATCTTCAGAGAAATTGTTCATTTCTTGTGAAGGTAAGAAAAAGGAGCATCCTGTGTCAAAAACACAGTATTTCCAAATGGTTATATAAGGCCATTACCTTTTGTTATACTTACCCTAACAAAACTATTTCAGACAGGGTCAAGGCCCACTCTACCAGGGCCTTAGCTTCAACTGTGGCTTTTTGGAAAGGGTTGGATTCTAGAAGTATTCTAGAAACTGCTACTTGGCCCTGTGTACTTATTTTTACAAAGCACTATAAGCTTGATTCCTTCTCTAGTTCCAGATTAAGCTTTGCTAGGAATATTCTCAAGGGGCTCTGAGACACTTCTTTCACCTCCCAAATGTATTTAGCTAAGGCAGTCTACCCATATAGCTAAAACATTATGCATTAATGATAGATATAATGTACATGGTACAGCTCTGTAAATTAAACTTAACCTTAGCAGTAGATATTGAAATGATAACAGCTGCAGTAGGTAATCCCTGTCTGCATCGCCTTTATTGTTGGGTGTTTTTTTCTTTTTTTTCCCAAAATCTCTTTATTTCAATTTTCCTTTTTCAAATAATAACAAAAATACGGTAACTCAAAAACACAAATAAACAATACAAATACCTATCTAAAGAAAACAGACAACAATCTTGTTCCGAGAAAATTATACATATATATATATATATATATATATATATATATATATATATATATATATATATATATATATATACACACAATATATATACACAAAAAGTCACTACATCGTCAAGTAAAGTATGAGAATTCTTATGTTCATTTGGAATCATAAGGGATAGTTAAAATGGGGATAGTCTATATATAAAGTAAAAATAGAAATTTAACCATGTATTTGTATGTTTATGGAAAATATCTAGTTACACATATACTAAGAGAAGGGAGAAGATGCAAGAAAGACTGGTTATACTACATTCATTTCTTATTTAAAGGTTAGCTTTTCATGACAATTTGTAGGCAAATTTTATTTGTCAAGAATTATATCTAGCAAGTAACCCCAATATTTTTGGTAATAGTGTTTGTTTTTTGTTTTTGAATAAAATTATTTGTGAGATGAGATATATTTGATAGCAAGATTGCTAAAAATTTTCCCAAGTAATTGGTGACATGACATTCCAATTCTTTGTAATAAAGAATTTAATAAGGGCACACATCGTAATAAAGACATGTTTTAATATTTTTGGGAGTTGATTGATATTAATGTACAATATAGCTGCCTCCCAAGCAAGGGTTGATTTTTCATATCCCATCTTCTCTAATCTTACTCTCAAGGAACACCATAAGTTGTGTGTCTTAGTACAGTTCTACATGACATGTAAAATATCAGCTGTTTGATCCGGACAATGGGGACATATAGGCGAAAATTAGGATTTAATTTATTTAATTTAGATAAGGTATAATATAGATTGTTATTTACCATAATTTGTGTATATAACAGCTTCTTGAAAATTTGATTGTATTTTCAGTGGCTAGTTTCTTCTTTTCTTCAGTCAGTGATTGATTTTTCGTTTGCCAATAGTTTGAAAATAATAAAGAATTTGGATATTTTGCACTCATTACAATTTTATAAGTCTTAGAAATTGTTTTCCCCTTTAATCGCAAGATTTTCAAGTATTAATTTAACTAAATCTATGTTCTGTAAGTCTGTGTATATTTGTGAGAATTTAGCATTTATAAGATGATGAAGTTGGTTAAGGATAATGCTATATTTCATAGGAAGTTTGAGTTCAAGTCTCATTTGCCCCATGTTAGTCTTTCCATTGGTATATATCCCATATTGTGTAGTCTTTTATCAGGGGGTAGTTTGTTAGATTTACTGGTTTATTATTTATTAGTAAATTAGGATTTAGGTGTAACGGTTGTATAAGGGCAAAAGTGTCAGCTAATTGCAATGATTTAAATAGTTTCTGTGTTGTAAGAATCATGTTTTTAATTTGTGGGTGTAAATTCTTTGTGTATATGCTAGCCTGGTTTAAATTCAAGAATGGTAAGGATTTGATATTACAGCCAAGGGATTTCATCTGTTCATATCAGATTCTGGTCCACTGGGGTGTCCAAGTATTTATATACGAGTCATAGTTTATTATTTGTATTAGTCTGTATACAGTAATTATACTATAGTAAAGCTTAAAATCAGGTAACCCCAATCCCCCCTTATCTTTGGTGAGTACAAGTTTTGAATATTTAATTCTGGTAGATTTGGGATACCATCAGAATCTTGATATAGCTTTTTTCATGGCAAGGAAGTAGTTTTGGGGAATATTTGAAAAGGTAGCATTTAATTGAAAGAGTATTCTTGGTAGAAAATTCATCTTGACAACACTAGCTTTTGACAGTAGAGACATATTAATGTTCTTCCATCTATCCATATCGTTTTGAATACTAGTCCATGTAGCTAGTAGGTTATTGTTTATAATATCTTTGAAGTCTGAAGTAAATATTATTCCTAGATATTTTATCTGGTAGTTTATTTTGATCTCACTCATAGGAAAGTACAATTCTTTATGCCCTGTAGGATTGAGGGGAAATATGTGTGACTTGTTTAAATTATAATTTGAAACTACCGAGAACTCATCAAGGTCAGTAGTAGGGAGTTGGAAGTATATATTTAAGTCATCAGCAAAGGCCGAGTATATAAGATTTGTATTGTGGATTCTGGGAATATGATAAAAGTTTTTTTGTGAAATAAACAGAAGGAGGGGTTCTAGATAAAGATTAAGTAGGTATGGCGAAAGAGGACATCCTTGTCTTGTACCATTGGATAAGAGTATAGGGTTAGTTATAAGTTTATTTACTTGTATAGTGGTAGAAGCTTTCTGATACAGAACCTGGATCATTTTAATGAATTCTTGAGGAAAACCATATAAAGGCAGTATATTAAAGAGAAAGTGTAAGTTTGCTCTATCAAAAGCTTTAGTTGCATCTACTGCATGGGCATATCTGGGGCATTTATCCCTATTAAGTAGTCTTACAATGGTATCTAAGAGGAGGGTGTTGTCACTTGTTTGCCTGTTTGTCATAAAGCCCATTTGTTGTTGGGAAATAATAGAGGGGAGTATATTCTTAAGTCTATTTGCTATAACATGGGCTAATATCTTAAGATCAGTGTTTATGAGGGCTATTGGTCTATAATTTGCTGGATCTGTTGGGTCAGAATGCGGTTTAGGAATCAACACGGTCTTGGAGTTATTTAAGTATTTGTCTGTTATACCATATTGTATTATATAGTTGAAAACTTTTAATAACACTTTGGGGATAGGTTCCATGAATAGCTTATAAAAATCAGATGTGTATCCATCGGGCCCAGGGGATTTGCCTAATTTTAGTTTGTTTATTGCAGCTTTTATCTCTTTTAATTGTAACGGTGATTTTAAGAGTTTCCTTTGATCTTCTATAATTTGTGGAAAATGTATATTATGTATAAAATCCTCAAATCTGTCTGTAGATGATGATAAGGGTATATTGTATAATTTCTTATAAATATCTTCAAAAGCATCCACTATATGTTTATCTTTATATTTCACCTGTCCTTCATATTTTATTTCTTTGATCCTAGGAGGTCCACTTTTTATGTTAATTAGTCTAGCTAGGAATTTTGATGGTGTTTGAGCCCATTCTGAATATTGATATATTGACCTTAATTCTAAGAAGGAGATATTTTCTAAATAGTGTTTGTGTAATTGTTTTTGCCAATCAGTTATTTTTTCCTCAAGTTCTTTAAAATATTTTTCCTGAAGTTCTAGTTCAGCAGTGTTTATTTGACAATCTAGTTCATTCTTAAGATTGTTATACTTTTTTTTGAGCCATGCAGATTTTTGAATAATAATACCCCTGATGACCGCCTTGGTAGCCGCCCATTGTATGTCATATGGAATTTGATCGGATATAAAATCATTTTGAAGTTGGGCTAGCTCATTCTGAATTTCTTGTGTAGTTTCTTGGTTTTGTATAATTTTAGGATTTAACGTCCAGGTATTGAAATAGGAAATATTTTGTTTATGAGCTTGAAAGTTTATTAAAAGTCTAATTTTGGAATGATCTGAAAGAGTTCTAGGTGATACAGCATAATTTAATTTATTAGAAAGGAAAGCAAGGGAAATTAGAAAAGCATCTATCCTGGACCAAGTTTTATGAGTGGCTAAAAAGAAAGTGAATCTTGATATTGTTTTATCATATTGAAATTTAACATAAGGGTCAACTAGTTCACAATGTATTTTCTAATTTTTCAAGTGCTGTAGTGGTAGATTGTGACTGTTTTTATTATGCAAGCTATCCTTATCTAGATTTAGTAAAGCATTCCAGTCCCCACCTACAATAAACAGATGATTTGGGTATTTGGCTGATGTATTAAAGAGTTCATAAATGAAGAGCTGTTGATTTGAGCAGGGGGCTATATATATTAAGAAAGAGTAATGGTTTGTTCAAAGTATGATATTCGGTAATAAGTAATACCCGTCTTCCCTTTGAGTCAGCTTCATAGGAAGTAATCTCTCCTTGGAAGGATTTATTTGCTATAATGGCCACTCCCCTGGACAAAGAACTATAATTTGCAGCAACTATTGTTTTAACCCATTTTCTTTTCCTTTCCCTAACCCAAAGTTGGTCATCTAAGTGAATTTCTTGCAAGAAAGTTATATCAGCATTAGTTTGGTATGTGAGGTGCATGATTACATTTCTTTTCTTTTTATCTACCATCCCTTTAACATTCCAAGAGTCTATGGTTATTATTTTTTATTAATATTGTTGAAGTTTCTCATTGGTTGATACACAAAAATACAGTTATAAACTTTTTATGTTAGTGTATTTATCTTAAGAATAAATGTTGTGACTTCTATACTCCTAAACTCTAAATAGGTGCCTAACCACCCATCCCTCTGTATTTGCAAGTGTGCATGAGTTAAGAAACTAAAAGAAACTATTATTTTAAACAACAAGGAGTAGATATATATCAGAGGGATGTCAATAATACCCATACTGTTCCAAATGCGAACAGTCATCAGCTAACAGACTGTGCCCATCCCGCTCCTTTTATTATTTATATACTGCATATTCATTTTCAGACTTCTTAAAATATTATATTAATTGTTCCCTTGGATATTATATAGAGAGAAAAGGAAAAGTAGCTTTTATAAAAAGTTTTGTAGCAACAGCAACATATTATAATTCTTAACATTTCAAGAGTTATTAGAGTTAACAAAACAATATTTTCAAAAAGCAAGTACAATATATGTATATTTAAAGAAGGCATTTTAAAAATTCAACAACATTTGCATTATTCTTGCTAACAGCAACTAACTGTGGTGCTTTAAAATGTATTGGAAACCATACAAGCAATCATTGTGAACTCATATTATTAATTAACCAGTGCCATCTACTGGACAAACGGGGGAAAAAAAAAAACATGTTTTTGTACCTTGCTCATAGACACCTTTGAAGGTAACTCAATGGTAATACCGGTAGAATAATGATTATGCATTTTAAACGTTTAAAGAAGGCAGCACTTTAAAATTCAACAACATTTGTCTTATTCTTACTGACAGCAACTAACTGTGGTTCTTTAAAATGTACTGGAACTTCATTTAATATTGAACTGGCAAAAGCCATATAGATCCATCATTGTGAACTCATATTAATAATTTACCAGTGCCATCAACTGAACAGACAGAGAGAAAAGAAAAAAAAAAAGAGAGAAATGTTTTTATACCTTGCTAATAGACACATTTAAAAATAACTCAATGGTTATGTCAGCAGAATAATGATTATACATTTTAAACATTTAAAGAAGGCAGCACTTTAAAATTCAACAACATTTGCCTTATTCTAGCTAACCGCATCTAACTGTGGTTCTTTAAATGTATTGGACTCTTCATTTAACACTGCACTGTCAAAAGCCATATAAACACATCATTGTGAACTCATATTAATAATTAACCAGTGCCATCAACTGAACAAACAGAGAGGAAGGGGAAAAAAAAGGAGAAATGTTTTTGTACCTTGCTCATAGACATACTTAAAAGCAACTTGATTATGCCAGTAGAATAATGAGTATACATTTTAACTGAAACTACTTATGTCTAATATTTACACTACTTAAACTATTATATCAAAGGTTATATCCAATTTTAAATGTAATTTAACACTTCTTTTTTGTAAGCTGTAAATGCACTTTAAAGTCATTTATCTATGCAGACAGTGTTAGGTAGCTTTGTGACTTTTAAATGTAAAGGCAGTTACTAAAAGACAGTACCTTAAGTATTACAGTGTAGCAAAGAGGTTTTCTTTACAGGCAAATAAGCAGAGTTATTTAGAACACATTCCACATCCATTTGTTTAAAATTTCCCAGAAGAGTGGTATATTCTTCTGTCCTGTAGTTCTTTAGAGCTGTAGCACTTGTTTAGCCTTCCAAATGTTGTTTTTGGATCAAAAGATATGAAAAGAGTTGTCTCAGGCAGGATTTACTTTGAAGAGATGCAGAAAGGTGGATTTTGCCTGGTCAGGTGTTTCCAAGGATATTTTTTCTTCTTTGTAATAAAATGTTAAAGTTGCATGATATCTCATTTGGAAACAAATCTTATTTTCAATGAGGTAATTGCAGTGTTTGCTGAGTTTCTGTCGATTTGTTTAATTTGTAAAGAAAGATCTTGAGTAATCATAATTTTATGTGCTCTCCATGTAACATTCTTTTTAATCTTATAAGCTGACAGTATCTGTTGAACATGTGCTGAATTAAGCAGTCTGATATAGATTTGTGTAGGAAGATCACTTGTTTGTGTATGCTTTATAGCTCTCTGAGCTCTTTCGATCACTATCTCATCCAGGAGATTTTTATTATTCAGAAGAGAGCTTAGTATTTTTTTTATTATTGGAATAAGTTGTGGATTATCAAAGCTCTCTGGAATACCTCTTATGATAAAATTATTTCTCCAGCTTCTAGCTTTCAATTCTAACATTTTTTGCTGTAATTCTTTAATTATGGTGTCATTGGTTTGTGCTTTTTGTTGCAGTTCATTTATTTTTAGTTCATTGTCCATAATTTTAGCTTCATTTTGTTCAAGCCTAAGCACAATTTGGCCCAGAGTAGAGCCAAATGTAGTTAGCTTATGAGAGAAACCTTGCACTTCTGTTTGTAAAGGTTGTAAAGGAGTTTTCAGATCCTCCAGTGTTAAAGGTTGTTCCTGTTTTAATATTTGAGACATTTTATCAGCTTCTTGTTGTTGCTTGTTAATTTTTTGCCTTTTAGAAGTGGTTTCTTTCTCAGGAGTAGTAATTGCAGACAGTTTGGTTTTTGTGATTGCAGTTTCCATCCGATCTGGCTGATTCTCCATTAATCTTGTATAGTTAGATTCCTAGTAGTAGTGCAGAATTTTAAATGATAAGTCTTGTTATGAAAGTTGTTTTTTTTGTTACTTTCCTCTTATTAGGCCTGTTAGTCTTGAAGAATCCACACCATGAGGTTCAGGGCTCTGTTTCCAACAAGTAATTATTTTTCCTTCAGAATGAGAGAATCTTTGAAAAATAAAGATAAAACTAAGTACTCGTATTTCTGCTTTAATCCATTGATGTTTTATATACTTTTCCTAAGCGATGCGCTGGTTTGAAGTCAGACTATAGTATAGGAATGCAGGAGATGCACTGTCAGTGTGCTTACAGGCGGTCCACCATTTTAGAATCCAATGTCAAAAAATTGTTTGGTGTTTTTTCTGCTAGTGGACATTTATGTATGTATTTATTTGTTTTATTTTGTTCCTAGCATGGTCCATTCAAGGCTCAGCCTTCCTCTCTCTGTTGAAAGAAATGGACTGAAGGGGTTCATGCCCAAACTTGTCCTTTAGTCAACTCATCTTGAGCCACCTGACAGTTTGGGTGCATGCATATTGCCCTGAAGCTTTGAAAGCTGTCTGGCTGTTACATCCTATTGTAAGATATAATCCATGTAGTTAAAGCAGTGGTGTTTCTTAATGTGAAGAATTGCCACACATCCTGTGCAGCTGTTGGAGTGCCCTAGACAGGCAAGAGAGTACTACTCTTGTAGATGCTGGAAAAGGGAGATGGTTAGCCAGACTTGAATGGAAGTTTTGCCTGTTAAAGCCAGGTGTGCTTCTTTACAAAATTCTGTCAAAAAGAAGCAAGAAGTTACACATTTATCCTCTTGTCTCTGTTACTTTTGACAGGAGTTATTTGGGCTTGGACTTAGCTCAGGCTCTTGACCTTAGCAGTTCTGATGGTTGTAGTTACAGCAAAAGGAATTCTTCACTCTCTGAGAATTCTTAAGACATTGAACAGGAACATGATTGTGAGAGGATTGCTACTGTATTTTCTCCTCAGGTTTCTAGTTTTCATTCTGAAGAGAGAGATTCTTCGGATAGTCCCTTAGAAGGATTTTTTTTTCTGAAACCATATTCAGAATGAATCAGTTGTCTTTAAAGAAATATAATTTATTACAACTGGAATTTCCTGTACCTACTGCAGTTCCTCCAGGTCTTCCAGCATTGGAGGATGTCTTTATTACAGCCTGCTGCCCCAAAGATAAGATAACTGATAGATTGTATAAAGTTCCTCAGTCATAAGATGTTCTTCGTGTTTCACTATTGTAGTCATTACATTTGGGTTATCTGCTTGCTTGTTAGGATTAACAAAGTCTTGGGTCCTGCGTCAGTTGCTGTCCCTTCTTCCATGATGTCAGGTAGTCAGGGATATAAAACATGCAGCCGATGCCATTACATCTGTCTTTCTTGCCGTGCAGTGCCCGAAGCAGAAGCAGTTCACAAGTGCCGGTTGGTCGACTCCTGAAATTTTCGTTTTCGAGTTTCAGAACCGAAGTCTTCAGTTGCTCCCCAGGCTAGTGAAAGAGGATAACAACTAAATCTAGAGCACTTGATAATAGTTTTCAATCTTACTCAACAAACACTGGCTAATCTACAATGTATGTACTGTACCTGTGTACTATGTATGTATTCTACCTATGTTCCAAATTTCAGCTGTACACCACAAATCTATTAATTACCTTTATTTTTAAAATTAATATTTTTTTGTTTGTTCTCTCCACTGTAACTGTTTATGTGCCGCATACCACTGTAAAAACATGTCTCTTGTAATTTGTGTGTATACTGATCATGTCTAAATAACTAAATGTGTCTGTAATTTTTCTTTGTGGAGCTTTTCTCCCCGGGCCTCTGCTGAAAAAGGGCCTTTTCAGCTCAGACACCCCCGGTTAACAAATGTAAAATAAAATAAATAACTAAAGCTATGTACCCCATTGGGGAAACTTTTTTTTTGCTCCTTACCGATGTCAGTAAAAGTTAATAATTGCATTACTTGTGGAAAGCAAATACCTCATAAGGATTTCCATTTATACTGTATTCCTTGCCTAGGCCCTGATCACAACATGCCTGGCTGTCGGTTTTGTGCTTTATTTAATCAGCGCACTGTCCGTCGTCGGTATATTTTTACCTCTGAATATTTTGGTTCTCTGTTTAATTATCCAGAAATGTCGTCGTTTAGCCATCCGACTACCGGGATTCAGAAAAAACGCAAAGATAAAGACAGAGACAGGCCACCAAGGTCCAAAACTGCCGACGACTCTTCTCCTAAGCCAGCCGCCAGTTCGCCGGTAAAGTGAGGCGCTTTCACAGCCCCTGATACCCGCTACTTCTGATTCACAGGCCTCTACTGAGACCCATTCGGAGTCCGGTATGCCGCGAGATGCTTCAACTATGGAACCCACGGATGTCTCTACCTTGGATGGGTCCAGAGCCGCTGTGTTTATGCCTAGAGTTCCTTTGGTGGGCAGAGGCCTGCCACCAAAACAAGGGGCTACCTTTCACACCACCCCCTGCCGCCCAAACCTTAACTACAGACGCATCAGACTATGCATGGGGGGGTCCCACCTGGCAGGGAAGTGCATTCAGGGCAAATGGAACTCAAGTCAAATGCACTTGCATATCAATCAAAAAGGAATGTTAGCTGTACAGAATGCTCTGACAGCCTTCAAGGACCACATTCTTCCAGGACAACTATTGGTAAAGACTGACAACGCCACTGTTATGTGGTACATAAACAAGTGGCGGGGTACACATTCTTACCCCCTCTGCAGACTAGCCATGACATTGTGGAACACAGCCTTGAGCTACCAAGTGCACCTACAAGCTCAATTCCTGCCAGGAAAATTAAATACACTGGCAGACGGACTAAGCAGAAACCTCATGGACCGACATGAGTGGAAACTGGAACCAAGGATTTTCAGCATGTTGACAAGCAAATGGGGGAGCCCAGATATAGACCTGTTTGCCTCTCCCCAGATCTACCAATTGGACAAATTTTGCACAAGGACTCCCCACAAACAAGCCTGGAAAGTGGATGCTTTGTCCTTCAGCTGGAAAAACCTATCGGTCTATGCCTTCCCTTCTCTGCCTCTGCTCTCCAAAGTACTACTAAAAATCAAACAGGACAAACCAAGGATGATTTTGATTGCTCCAGACTGGCCATGCCAACACTGGTACCCCCTCCTGCACAGTGTGTCATGGTTATCTCCATGACACCTGCCTCACACTCCTTCCCTGCTGTCTCAGCAGGAGAAACAGATTCTTCACCCTCACCTTCTAACACTGGACCTTGCAGCCTGGCTAATTACTTAATCTCTCCTTTACCATCCCTCAGCAAACCTGTGATGGATATCATTTTAGAGGCAAGGAGGCCTAGTACTAGAAAATCTTATGCTGAAAATTGGAAGAGATTCTGTGCCTGGAACCAATCTCAAGGGATGAGCACAGCAGCGCCCAATTTACCTCAGATTTTACAATACTTAACTGAGATGCTTCACAAGGGCCTGTCTTTTTCCTCCATTAAAATCCACGCATCAGCCATTTCAGCTCATTATAATACAGAACCTCCCCTCTTCTCTCATCCACTGCTCAAGCAGTATCTCAGAGGGGCCAAAAATTTGAGACCACCCAGGAGAGCTCCAACCCCAGCTTGGGACCTTAACTTTGTCTTGGAGAAACTCACTCTACCTCCTTTCGAGCCAGCTGCTACTGCAGACTTAAAATTTGTTTCTTGGAAAACAGCTTTCCTTTTAGCAATCACTTCAGCTAGAAGGATATCTGAATTACAGGCCCTTATGGCAGTGGAGCCTTTCATCATCTTTCATGTGGACAGGGTGTCCCTCAGAACCAATCCATGCTTCATGCCCAAGGTGGTATCCAGTGTGGCTCTTAGTCCATTCATTTGCCAACATTCTTTCCCAATCCACAGAATAAAGGGGAACGGATAATGCATTCCTTAGATGTGCACAGACAACTTAGATTCTACTTGGACAAGACTAAACCTCAAAGGAAATCTGAACAACTGCTGGTGGCATTTGCTGTAGGGGCAGAGGGGAAGGCTATTTCAAAGCAAACCATTTCTAAAGGGATAAGCCATTGCATTCATTTCTGCTATAAGCACCATGGAAAACCTATCCCCCAGGGGATCAGACCTCACACCACCAGGGCTGCATCTACCTCTACAGCCTTTCTCAGAGGCGTCCCTACCAGGGACATCCTAGAAGCTGCTACCTGGAGTTCTGTACATACTTTCACCAAGCATCATCATTTGCCATTTTTCTCTAAATCCAGAGCTGGCTTTGCCACTGCAGTCTTGCATGGCCTTATAGCTGGCCCTAATGCTATCTAAATTCCTCCTCCCAACCATAGCTTTGGGAATCTACCCAAATGTAATGAATGCGATAGTGAAACATGAAGAACATAGTACAGTTGTGTATACTTACCATAAATGTAGATGTTCGAGTGTATTCACTGTTGCAGTCCTGGTTACCCTCCCTCCAGCCCCCTAACTTCTTTTGGCTATACCTCTACTTTCCTTTACTATGCTTAAAAGCCTTTTTGGTGTATTTGCTTTTTTGTTGGTGGTATATCTTTGTGCTTTTATATTTAATTGCTTGCCGTTAGGGGGGCACCTGACATCTGGGGCAAGAAAAACTGATGTAATGGCATTGGCTGCATGTTTTATACCCCTGACAACCTGACGTCATGGAAGAAGGGACAGCAACTGACGCAGGACCCAAGACTTTGTTAATCAGGCCGACTGAGGGCTACCTGCAAGCAGATAACCCAAATGTAATGACTACAACAGTGAATACACTCAAACATCTACATTTATGGTAAGTGTACACAACTGTACTTTTTGTTTTCCATTCCCTTATCTTTCTAGTGATTTCCTTGTTAAATCCTACAGCTGCTAAACAACTGGTTAAGGCTAACTCCCCTCCCACCCATGGATGGGAAGACTGATATTTTTGGTAGAAAAATGAATTCTTGTGTTATAATTCTTGACTGAGAAATGCATGTTAATGTTCATCATTGCTTCTTTTAAGAATATCAGGAAAATCATCTCTGTGTAGCTTTATTATTTCTGTGTTTCGAGTGACTCCATCCTTTCTGAAGTTTGCTTATGATTCAATTGATGCCACTTCCAGAACTGCTGTTACTGGAACTATTATACGAGGGCTTTGCTTGGCTGCATGCTCAAAACCTTCCAAAAAAATGCAAAAGCATTTGTCTGAGATTGGTACAGCTCTACCTGCTTTTAATAAAGTTTAGTGAACCAATATCATACCTTGCCATTGATGCCAACAGAATGATCTTTTATAAAACATTTAACATAGTGTTCAATTCATTTAATGCTCCATATCAAATAGTGTTCATAGTTCATTTAATGATCCATATCAACCTTTGAGCCATATCCAAAAAACGGCTCAGAACATTGTCATTCCCTGGCACTGTTGACAATAAACGTATCGAAGTTGCATGCTTTACAAATCAGGGTTGCCACAAGCTGCATATTCAATAAAAAACACAGAGACCTCAGATGGATTAAATGGCTGCAGCCATGTGTTTATTGCCATTTACTCAAATAGAAGCCAATTATTATGAGATGTGCACAAGGCAGGAATGTCAGGGAGGCCATTTTATTTATTTCATAGCATTCCCTTAAACCTAGGACAACAGACAGCACATCAATATCCGGCCCTTCTGATTCAACATATCCACATCATAATGGCTTTTTCATTTCAGAATTCATCACAATTCCTCTGGGCCACCTTACAATCTGCCAAGGAGCCATTGCCGGGCTGGAATGTCCCCTGGCAACAATCCCTTGGGGCTGTCTGGCCTGTGGAAGGTCCAGCTGAAGAGTCGTGTGACCCCCCCCCCCCCCACTTACCTTGGCCTCCCTTACCTTTCCTGTCTTCTGGCACAGAAGTGAGGACTATTCCTCCCTTACGCCAGCACATCTTAACCTATCCTAAGTGAATGCCCTTCAAAGCTAAACCAGCTTGCAATTTTTTATAAAAAATCCCCAAACCTTCTTCAGATAAATGAACCCCATCCTCATCATACCTGTCTGGCCACCAGAACTGAAATGCCAGGGTTAGGAATGCACAACCCGTTAATGTCCCTTAACACCTTATCCATAGAATTATTAATTCTCCTTTTCAGTCTCTCCACAGCTTTAATGGACCTAGCCACCCTCCAATTCTTTCTCTGTACCACTTCTGACCAGCAGATAATAGCTTGTGGCCAGCATTCATGCATGCAATATACCTGTTGTACCATCAAACCAGTTAGCTCTTTTATTGGATGTTGAGAAATATCATTGCCCCCTAGGTGCAATAAAATGGCAGTAGGAGATTTATCGCTTCTTGGAGCTTGCTGTAGTACTGCCTTGAGATGGTGCCACTGCATTCTTGATGCACCAAACCAAATTGCTTTGCAAGAAGCTCATTTTCCTCCTTGGAAGGAGAAGCCCCACCTGCTCTGGAAAAAGCGATGGAGTCTCCGAATGAAAGAATGACCCTCTATCCGGACGTATTTCTGATCCAAAGATGTGAGAGCTGAAATATAAAGGACAAGAGTTAAAGCCATTTACACCTTACATAGGCTTTATAAGCATTGGACTTCCACTTGCCCATCTTCATAATGTTTGTCTGTGAGGCTCCCATTGCATGTGCAAATGAGGCTGCACCTATTCGAAAAGAATGTAATGTATATTTATCTGAGTTTAGGCCACTCAACTTGATTGCTTCCTTTATAACTGCTCTCACCTGATACTGTGTCAGAGGTTCACCTTGCTGATGACAAAAGAATGGACCATCTGACCTACCCCTATAGTTGCGGTACTCTAGTAGCACTTTAGTCAAGTCCCATACCAAACCCTTTGGGGTAACCACTCTTACCCATTGACCTTTGCCTTCTTGATCCGTTTTGGATTTAGCCACATAAACCCATGTGTTCTTCCCCAGCAAATGTACATATGCCACTGGTAAAACTGTCTGTTGACCTTTCTTCTTGTTTGGTTGAATAATTTCAGACCATTTAAATGCCCCACAAAACGCCAGCAGAAAGGCAGCCCTAAATAATGCTACCTCATAAGAAGAAAAACAAACATTTGAAACTGCAAGCCACAGCTTACTTAACACCGCTGGACCTATGGGGTACCTCTTATCGGGTCTCTTGGGTGTTTGTTTCCCCCAGCCCTTAAACATTGTCCGTACCTGAAATGTGTTGGGTAAATCTTTCAGACACAAGGCCTGATGAAACCAATTCAGAGCTGACTATGTGCTTCTTGCCCTTCCAAAAGTCCAACCTCTTTCTTTCATTACCAAAATGTAAGCCCTGACTTGGTAAGGTGGAATTGGCCATACTTGTTCCCAGCCTATGGATAATCTGGTCTGCAAGAATTGCTGTATGCATTTATTGTACCTTACCCTTGTCTTTCTACTGAGGGCATTACACATTAGCCACCATTCTCGTCTGCCTATAAAGCCCATAAATGATCTGGCACTCGAACTGGATAAGGATTCGCATTTGGAACCAACAACCGGAAACGAGACCACTGCAAATGAGAAAGGGAATCTGCCAGTGAGTTATCGATGCCTGGAATGTGTTGTGCCTTCACTGTGACATTTAATGGTAAACACTTAAAAGTAAAATATCTCCTCATCCTGCCTACCACTCCCTTCCCCCCCAACTGATTATTGACTATGTGTACTATGCTATTGTTATCAGAGCGAAGCCAAACTACTCTATCTTTCATTTGCACACCCCATATTTCCAATGAAACCACTACTGGAAAAAATTCCATTTCAGCAATTGAAATTTTCACATGAATCGGCCATGCCGCGCTGAACCAAAGTACAATACAGTACAGTATCAGCAATGCATTTATATACTGTGGGAGTAGAACCCACAGTCTTCGAGCAAAGCCAACCCACTTTCTTTCATTTGCAAACCCGTATTTCCAGTGCAACCACTACTGGGAAAAATTCCATCTCTGCAATTGAAATGTTTAAACCTACTTTTCAGTCAGCCATGCCGCACTGAACCACTGATCTTGAAAATAACCCCAAATGCCAATTCCCCTAGCTACATCTGTAAAGACTGAAGCAGTAGTTGGTTGTCTCTCTCCTGCCAAATTGCTGTCCCATTGTAATCTAATAAGAAACGCTGCCACCCTAAATCCTCCATGCCCTGTGAGGCCCTAATCAGGTGGTGTGGCCTTGTGCACCAAGACCGTTTAGCAGCCAAACGAGTCATAGACGAATGCCCCACAGGGGTCACTTTTCATGCAAAGTTCATCAACCCCCACTAATTCTTGGTCCTGTGTACCCCTAAAAGGAGATGTGGCATGCAAAAGTTTATTCTGGGGGGCTGAGAGATGAAACATGCCTTGGCCGTGCAGTTTGTCTTCCGGATGCCATGCACTGATGCCTAAATTTACATTGCAGTTGATTCCAGTAATGGCTAGGTGAGTTAACTTACCGAAATTAAGTATACATACATATACACATATGTATGTGCACACACACATACATACTTATAAACGCAAAGCTATACAATATATGCATACATATAGAAATACATATACAGAAATATCCATACATATATGTACACATATTAGGCACACATGTATATACTATACACACCCACACCATATTCATACCTATATCTATACATATGTACTGCAAATGTGTAATACATATAAACATATGCATACATATACCCATATATATATATATATATATATATATATATATATATATACACACATAGATACATATACACCTCCGTACTTATACACACACATACATATATATCTATACACTTGCATAAATACACACACACGCATATATATATATATATATATATATATATATATATATACATACACACGCGCACACACACCTACGCAAATACTCACACATCCATACACCTACGCAAATACACACACACACATATGTATATATATATATATATATATATATATATACACACACACACACACACACACACACACACACACACACACATATATGTGCGTACACACGCACCCATGTGCACTTTTATATAATTGCTCCTTGTATTTAGATATCAGATGCAGCATTTGGGTTTGCTTGACTACATATCTGCTACCATACACCTGAAATGTCATTTATTTGTTTTAACCACTTTGTTTCATGCCAACCTTTATACATCTGGTTGCTAAGAAAAAGTTGAGGGAAGGTCATCAGAGTGTATATAGCCCTGACCCATCTTCCTGGATATCTCGAAATAGATATCTGCAGAATAATGCAAAATGATTCAAAGATGCTGACAGTCTATCAACACACTGTCACGGAGTAGCAGTGAGCACAACAAGCTAAACCATATAGCCTGCATGACGACACTGCATAATAACACCATGTAAACTACCACAGCCAACACCCAAAGTGAATTCTCAGGTGTTTTTTTTTTTAATACTCAGAACATACACACCGTCACAGCATCTGTGGTCCTCTAACAACTTTCTAAGTGAATTTCATTAATGCTTACAAATTTATTTGGTTTTGCCCAAAATTCTTAAACCAAGAAATAGAAAGGAATGCTGCAACCTCTACCTAATGACAGAGGACCTCCTGGCTATCACCATAGATGAATTATTATCATCATCATCATTGGTGTTAATATTATTTTGGAGTATTATTTTATTATTAAACAGATTGGAGTGTTAATAATATTTTATTATCTTTATTTTATTTTTATTACTATTAACATCTTTACGTGCCTCCAGATTTCTAAGTAATTCTGGGGTGCTCAAAATTATCATTTACCTTTTTTTACAGGACTAAGCTTTTTTGTTTGTATTGCTGAATTCTTGCCATCCAACTGATGTGGATATCTAAAGGCAAGACTTTGCATTTGCACATCTGTCAACTTACAAAAATATGTGAGCTAACAAAGTGACTGTAAGGAAGTTTTGCAACTCAAGGGCCTTTAAAGTGCCCCAAAATTACAAAGGTTTTACTAAGGCTTTAAAGCATTCCTCCCAAGAAGTGGAATGCCATAAAACTTCCCCCTCTTTCCTTTGTTAAGTGCATAGTATTATACGATGTGTTCAAAGCCTAATTACACTGCAGGAAGCGGGGGATGAGAAAAACCTTCTGCTTGCAGCAAACACAAGCTCGTTCTCTTGCAAACTTTACAGCCACGAGTTAAGATCTTAGCTTGAATTAGCAGCTAAAATCAAACTTTTGCCCATTTACAAATAATCCTGCTTTCTCAAACAGGAAAATGCTTTAAATATGTTTTGTGTTCCACCAAGCCACTTTGCAGTGATAACCAAAAATCCAACTAAATATTACCAACAAATCAAAGCTTTGACCTCATATGAAATATTTCAGCCTTTCCTAAAGAAATTCTGTGCACTGACCCATTACCCCCCCCTCTGTGCACTGACCTATTACCTCCCCCCACCTTTCTGCCCTTCTTCTTTTTCTACTTCCTTAAAGAAAGTAACACCACTAAAATTGAAATGGTTACAATAGTCTGCTACTTAGCCACAGAACCCCAGCCAACCAACTGCTCTTTACTCCACCAAGGTTTAGTAATGTGTTAGCAGGTAAAATAAACAACAAATAAATCTACAGGGTTATCAAACGTAAGCATTGGCTTTGCGGTCCTGAACAAAAGAGTTTCCACTTTTTGCCAAACCTTTCTATCCACAATTACCCAATGTACTCATTTACAACCTGCAAATGGCTGTAAATTCCATAAGACCTAGATTTAACTTTAATGACCCACTCAGCTGAATTATGTAGTATTATTTTTATTATTAATTTAATTTTATTTGCTAAGAAATTAACCAGACATGATTTTTTGGCATTAAGCACAACAAGTTAGCAAACTAAACATGATTTATGTTGTATTAAGCATACAAGCTGGACCCAACTCCCTAGCCTTGCCATGTGATTCTTCAATGACCCCAGCCATCTAATTAATTGTAGGCCACCACTGTTGTTTGCTAGATTGCTAAGAAAAACTATTTCAGCTATTGCTAAAACCTTTTGCATCTCATCCCTAAACCCCAGGCCACACTTAGGCATGTGTGCCTTTGCTTCATGCTTTAAGTGAGCCTTAATCCCATAGTAAACCCTACTTGAAGTATTAATTTAAACCTATTCTATCATTTAAATTTAGTCTGATACCTTCAAGTACATATTTTACCCTCTAGCCTGTTTGTAACCTAATCTCCAGGCATTTCAAAAATCTAACTGATTTGACTTACAAAATTACACAAACTAAAGCCATTACATCAAATAGTAACTTAAGCAGTCTGCCTACGTGTTCTTAAACCAGTGTCTTTAAACATAAACAATAACATAACTAGCCTTTTCTCTGATACAAAATCGTTGTCTCATGTAAATAAAATAGTTTAAGGCAAACTGCCCTTGAGTGCCCTCAACTATTTCTGATCCTCTCCAAATGCTCTGCCTTGTGACTACTTTCCAGCCTCAGCTCCCCAGGCCCTGCCATGTGGCTACCTATAAGCCTCAGTTCACAGGCCTGGCCCCAAGTGGCTACCTGCAAGCTTCAGTTTCCAGACCTTGCCATGTGGCTAACTGCAGGCCTCAGTTCCCAGGCCCTTCCATTTGGCTAAATGCATGCCTCAGTTCCCAGGCCCTGCCATGTGGCTAATTGCATGTCTCCGTTCCTAGGCCCTGCCCTGTGGCTAACTGCAGACCTCAGCTCACAGGGCCTGCCATGTGACTAACTGTAGGCCTCAGCTGCTAGCAACTAAGCCTCAACCATATCACTCCCCTGTGTATAATTTTTCTTTCTTTTTAAACTTGTACAACACTTCCTGTGTCTCATGTATAACCCCAGGCCTTCCAAGGGGCATGTGCCCTAGTTATTTCTCTTTTTTAACTATGCTTTACTTCAGTCAGTGCAACTCCTTGGTTAAGTACGTACAAAACCCTTATGGTGTTCTTATTTTCACTTGAAACCTTACAAGTACAACCTTAGTTCCTAGCTTGTAGCATCGAAATACAGGCCTGCAAAAAGTACAGTTGTGTACACTTACCATAAATGTAGATGTTCGAGTGTATTCACTGTTGCAGTCATTACATTTGGGTATTCTGCTGGCAGGTTGCCCTCAGTCGGCCTGATTAACAAAGTCTTGGGTCCTGCATCGGTTGCTGTCTCTTCTTCCATGACGTCAGGTCGTCAGGGGTATAAAACATGCAGCCGATGCCATTACATCAGTTTTCTTGCCCCAGATGTCAGGTGCCCTCCAAATGGGGAGCAAAAAAAATATATATGTATATAAACTGCGGTGGTGGTGCTGCGGTAGTGTTGTCGCCTCATTAGATGTTGCCCGTTCGATTCTCAGAGCGTCTTCTGTGTGTCGACATCCATGAATGGGCGTTCCTTCGTTGAAGGTTGTGCGTTAGGCCCGGCAAGCCAGCACGTAAAAATCTACTGCCAATCATTAGCGGTCCGGAGTTCCGCTGTGGCGACCCCAACCGGGAAAAGCCGAAAGACACAAACAAATATATAAGTATATAATTTAAACACAAAAAATATACCTCCAAACAAAAGCAAATTCACCCAAAAAGGCTTTTAAGTATAGTAAAAGAAAGGAGAGGTATAGTAAGAGAAAAACAGGGGGCTGGAGGGTGGGTAACCAGGACTGCAACAGTGAATGCACTCGAACATCTACATTTATTGTAAGTGTGCACAACTGTACTATGTTCTTCATGTTTCACTGTTACAGTCATTACATTTGGGTAGAATCCCAAAGCTATGGTTGGGAGGATGGATTTATACAGCATTAGGAGCAGCTATAAGGCCCTGCAGGACAGCAGTGGCAAAGCCAGTTCTGGATTTAGAGAAGAGAGGTAAATGGTAATGTTTGGTGAATGTATGAACTGAGCTCCAGGTAGCAGCTTCTAGAATGTCTCTGATAGGAACCCCCCTGAGAAAGGCTGCAGAAGTAGATGCAGCCCTGGTGGAATGAGATCTGATCCCCTTGGGGATAGGTTTACCATGGTGCATGTAGCAGAAACAAATACAATGGCTTATCCATTTGGAAATAGTCTGCTTTGAAATAGCCTTTCCCTCTGCCGCTGCAGCAAATGCCACCAATGGTTGTTCAGATTTTCTTATAGATTTCGTCCTGTTTAAGTAGAATCTAAGTTGTCTGTGTACATCCAATGAATGCAGAATCCGTTCACCCTTGTTCTGTGGATTGGGGAAGAAAGTTGGCAGATGAATGGTGTGATTAAGAGCCACACTGGATACCACCTTAGGCATGAAAGATGATTGGTCCTGAGAGCCACCCTGTCTGGATGAAAAATAATGAAAGGCTCCACTGCCATAAGAGCCTGTAATTCTGAAATCCTTCTAGCTGAAGTGACTGCTAAAAGGAAAGTTGTTTTCCAGGAGAGAAATTTTAGGTCTGCAGTAGCCGCTGGCTAAAAAGGAGGGAGAGTGAGTTTTTCCAAAACAAAATTGAGGTCCCATGCAGGAGTTGGTGCTCTTCTGGGAGGTCTTAAATTCTTGGCCCCTCTGAGATACTGCTTTAGCAGAGGATGAGAGAAGAGGGGAGGTTCTGTGTTGTAATGAGCTGAAATGGCAGAGGCATGGATTTTTATGGAAGAAAAAGATAGGCCCTTGTGAAGCATCTCAGTTAAGTATTGCAGAATCTGAGGAATATTGGGCATTGCTGTGCTTATTCCTTGTGATTGGTTTCAGGTACAGCATCTTTTCCATTTGTCAGCATAAGATTTTCTAGTACTGGGCCTTCTAGCCTCCAAAATGACATCCATCACTGGTTTGCTGAGGGATGACAAGGGTGAAATTAGTTGATTAACCACGCTGCAAGATTCAAAGTTTGGAGCTGAGTGTGCAGAATTTGGTAGTTCTGCTGAGACAGTAGGTAAGGTGTCTGAGGCAGGTGACATGGAGGAAGGTGTGACACATTGTGCAGGAGTGGGTACCAGTGTTGGCAAGACCAGTCTGGAGCAATCAGAATCATTTTTGGTTTGTCCTGTTTGACTTTTAGTAGAAGTTTGGAGAGCAGAGGCAGAGGGGGAAAAACATAGACTGATAGGTTTTTCCATCTGAATGATAAAGCTTCCACTTTCCAAGCTTTTTTGTGATTAAAACAGAGTGAGAAGGTCACACTGAAACACCAATCAGTAAAAACTAAATGAAAACTCCAGCCAAGCTAGAAACGTCCAATGAATGACCTCCTGTGACAGAGGCACATGGGATATATGCAAATGACCCTTATGAACATCAGGTGTTTCAGCTATATGGCGATTCTGATTGGACATCAGCTGGGTATAACAACCCTGTGTTTCTTATGCCTAGTCTAACACTCAGCTTGTGCTGTGCTGACGAGGTTATAACAAGGCTGAAATATGCATATCCATAGCTAGTCGGGTTTGGCTTTATTGGCCTGAAATTGTCCATTAAAACGACTTCAAACGTAAAAGTCATGGGCAATCAGAACTGCCATATAGCTATTGCTATATATATATATATATATATATATATATATATATATATATATATATATATATATATACTCACACACACACACACACACACACACACACACACACACACACACACCATACCTAAGCAAAAATATACCGACGTTTAATCGTGCGTTGATTAAATTTAGCACAAAACTGACAGGTCAGGGCCTAGGCAATAAATACAGGGCAAATGAAAATCCTTATGAGGTATTTGCTTCCCACAAGTAATGCAATTATTAACTTTTACTGACAAAAGTTTCCCCAACGGGGTACTTAGCTTTTAGTTGAAGACTTTGGTTCTGAAACTCGAAAACGAAAATTTTAGGAGTTGGCCGGCCGGCACTTGCGAACTGCTTCTGCTTCGGGCACAGCGTGGCAAGAAAGACTGATGTAATGCCGTCGGCTACATGTTTTATACCCCTGACGACCTGACATCATGGAAGAAGGGACAGCAACCGACGCAGGACCTGCCAGCAGATTACCCAAATGTAATGACTGCAACAGTGAAACATGAAGAATATCAAAATACAATTATAACACACCAAATGAATGCAGCATTACCCCTACTTATCTGCTGAAAAACTGCTTGCATGCCTTTAAGCATAATACCCTAAGCTTCCTACAATATTAAGTAAACCTAGTACAGATTATACAGATAAATGCCACTAAAGCCTGTGATTAAATCGAAAAACAAACAAAAGGCCAATACCTTGGATCACCCACGTAGTTCACACACAAACCAGTAATCCACAGATAAGCTGATCAGACAAGCTGCCAAGTTAGAGGTTGAAAAGACTGATTTGCTTTGTTCCCAGCTTTTTCAACCCTTCCCCTGGACATCCCAGCCCACCTCAGCCCTCCTACCTGTCCTCCCCCTCCCTCCACTGAAACCTGAGTCCAAGCTGACATGCCTCAGACAAATGACAGCTTGCTGCGATTGGCTTGCCAGCCGTTGTTAAAATTATTCCTTATAGAGATGGTATTTAAACCATCTGCTGCGGATGTCCCTAATAAGTGTGATGAGTGGGGGGATGCTGATTGAGTGCGTTTCTCTGTATTTTAGCCTTCACTCTCCAAATTTGTCAGGGGCTTTACTACTACCTCTACAGCATTTTACAAAAAAAAACCAAGTTGCTGGTAAACAGACTTTTAAAAAGCAATGGCAAGGAGCTTCAAAACAGGGGGAGGAGCATTACAGAAATAAGGACATTCTAATAAGTCTGAATGTCTTCACAGTCCCTCCCCTTCCCACTCTGGCAAGCCTTTAATTCTGCAGTGACCCTTAATTTCTCTCTTTGGCCTCAGATTGTTTCAGGCAAACTGGTTCTGAGAGTGAGGGATGTAGAAGACAATGGTACTCTGTCATTTCTTTTCAGGGAATTCCTCCTCATCTGCCAGATCACACTTCATTTTTTCTGTCCTGTCATTCAGCATCTGCTAATTCAAGGGTTGATAGAAGCTGACCTTCCATCTCTGAAAGGAGAAGGCATTTACTCAAGATTAGTTCCAAAGAAGGAAGCTTCTTGTAGACCAATCCTAGATCTTTCCTTTGTAAACCATTTTGTTGACTTCCAAAGTTCAAAATTTTATCCATTCACAACGTTAAAATTTTTTTAGTAATCTTAGATTTAAAAGATGCTTTTCACATTGTTATTGCACCAGGTTTCAAATGTTTCTAAAGGCTTTTTGTGCCTGGATCTCGCTTTCAGGTCTCTGCATTACACTTTGAGTTATCCACTGCTCCAAGGTATTTAAAAAGTGTCTAGTTCCAGTGATATCCTGCTGCAAACTGCAAGGTGTTCACATTTTTCTTTATTTAGATGCTTTGCTTATCTGTGCAGAGTCTTTTCCAAAGTGTCAGGAATCTGTAACTTGGGTGAGAGATCTCTTATGCTGGCTGAGGTTTCTGGTGCACGTACTAAAGTATTGCTGTACTTTGTGTCACAGGATTATTTTCATTTCAAAGAGCTTTTCTTCCCCAGGAAAAAGTAGCTCTATATCTAGATCTTTTTCTGAGTTTTTCCACTCAGGACAAGGCTTCAGCAAGGGAATTTCTCAGGACACTAGGTTCCATGGCATCCATAATGCTCATGATTCCTCTTGCCAGACTTTACATGAAAATAATTCAGTGGTTCCAGCATCAGCATCCCCTACCATTCCTGATTTCCTTCTTTTGGGATTTATGGGAAGGGAACTTCTGTGGTAGAGAGACCATTTTTATCTGAATCCGGGTCTCCCATTTTTCTTTCCAGCTCCAGGACAATTTGTAACTATGGACTCCTCAGACTTTGTTTGGTGAGCAGTGTCTGTAGGAGTAAAAGTGGTGGGTCTTAGGACAAAAAAAAGAAACAGTCCAGAGCATATAAATGTAAAAGATGTTGACAGTAATAAATCTCCTCAACTCTCTCAGTCATTTCTGGGTACCAGGACTATTACAAGTGGTTGCAGACAGCACCACAGTAATGTGATATGTAAACATACGAGAACAATATCTTAACTCTTTGTGCAGACCAGCCATGATAGTCCAGGGTAAAGCTTTCCAGCACAGTTTCACTCTGCAAGCATCTTCCATCTTGTCTAAGCAAAACTTTGTGGCTGACAAGCTGAGCAGAACCAGGACTGACCCTCATGAATGGAAACTGAGTCAGGGGGTCTTCCAGGAATTGATCCAGCTTTGGGGAAGACCTCATATCTGTTTGCTTCCAGTCACAGCAGTCATTTGGCAAAGTTCTGCTCCAAGACTCCTTGCAAGAATACCTGAACTGGAATGGTCTTGTATGCTTTTCCACACTTTCCATTAATGTGCAAGGTCATTCTGAAGATTCAGAAGGACCCTTCAAAAGTTATTGTGGTGATTCTCTTCTGGTGCAGGAAACAGTGGATCTGATGTTGTCAATTTTCATTCTGTCCTCAACTGATGGATTCCGATCCGAGCCCTCGGATCCGACTTGGCCATTGTAAAAGCTTGTGGCAACCCTGAACTCTCGAGCTTCACCCTTACCCAGAATGCATCAACCCTTATTACCTCAGATATCATTTGCCGCTTCCAGCAAGAAGATGTGGTTCTTGGTTCTCTCGAGCTTGGGCTGATAAGTAGCTTTAAAACTTTTTGTTTTTCTTAAATAACTTTTAAAAGGCTTATTAATTAGTTTTTCTCCCTTATCTTCTTTTCTTAAAATCTATTTTTCCATTTTTACTGTTAGCATTATTTCTATTTACTATTAGTTAGTAACGTTCGCCTTTTCTACGAATTATCATTGTCTTCCGTGCCATTGTTGGTACTGTGTTTCCCTTTTTTCCTGTTTTTTTTTTTTTTTTTTTTTTTTGAGAAATGAATCTTGGTCTATAATTCTAATCTTGACTCTGTATTACAATTATTGTCTGTAGTTGTTTTTTCTTTGTCAGCCATAATGAAAAACAGAGTCCATCGGGGTTCAAGAAATGTGGAAAATGTGGTCAGAATATACCTGTTTCTGACTCTCTCACACTGTGTTTTTTGCTTAGGCCATCTCCACTTCCAGGAGAATTGCGTGATCTGCCACGCTTTCAACCCTAGAGCATCGGTAGGTCGTAGAAATAAGCTTATTCTAAAGGGTCTTTTACCTTCATCTTTTGACGAAGCTATCTCTGGAGCATCCAAAGAAAAAACAAAAAAGACATCTCATGCTTCTCCAAGAACCTTTTCTACTTCCTCCAGGTCCTCAGAAAAAATCTCTAAAAAGAGCTTCTTTGGATCCGGCAGTTCTGTTGGATCTTGTGAAGGAGAAACCAAAATTCTTTGATCCAGCCCCTGTTTTGGATCTGACAAAGTCCAAATACCTGTCATTGGATCTGCTGATTTCTTCAGATCTGCAGTCTCTGAAAAGTAAAGATTTGTCAGATCCGAAAACCTCAGATCACATATTAAGATCGACCTTACCGACTCTGCCCAGATAAAGGTACTCACCTTCATTGGACCCAATTACATTGAGTGCCTTCTCTGTTTTTGGAAAGGCCAAATTCTCCATCTGCTGCATCCACCCGATCCTCTAGAAGTCTCACTGAAGAATATGTAGAGAGGCTAGAAGGAAAGCTCCTCTTGGCGCAGAGCCAGCCTGCCCTTTTCTCGGCTCCTAACCCATACATCCAGAACTCCTCAATACCATTTCCTCCTTTGACTTCTATCCAGGTTTCAGAGCCCTCGGATCTGAGTCATCTGGCATCGTCTACTTCAGATCAGAGGATTTTTTTGTATCCCCAGATCCACGACTTGCTCTAAGCATTTAGGTCCAGTCGGATCCGGAGAGCTCTAGGAGCCAATTCAACCCTGTCTGGTCTGAGGTGCTGCAGTCGACTCAGGGTTTCACAGCCCATCTCTGCATCTCAGAACCTTGGCGATGGTTAGATCAGGTCTGACTTCGGCCTTGGGGCGGGACTAGGGATCAGAGTCTTGACTTCTCATATCCAGGTCCTTATCCCTCTCCATGACAGTGTGCCTTTAGGGTTTTGGAGAGAGTTCTGTCTGCACCTCAGACCCAGGCAGTGCTTTCCCTAAATTGTACGTCTACTTCTGTTCTGCCTCTGCGCCTTGAGTCTCAACTATCCCCTTTACAGGAGCAGCTGTTACCAAAACCCCAGGCTACCCAACAGGGTATTCTCTCCTCTTCTGATACCCACTGGAGTATCCCACCGAGGAGGTCCCTAAGAAGAAGACATGCAAGAGGAAGCATATAGATTCTCCTGAGTCAGTCACCAAGGACACAGGACACAGATTTTGATGAGGGTGAGGTGTCCCCACACACTCCTGATGATGTGTCCTTCAGAGATGTCCTTGAAATCCTGAAACAGAGAGATGGCTGGAAGCCCAACAACACTTCATCCAAGGAATCTGTGGTACTGGAGGCTTTTCATATCGGCCCATCTACTTCCTGGGTGATCCCGCCCACTGATGAGCTCTTGGACTTTGTTTCACAGCGGGCATAGAAGGAACCTGACACCACTGAGCCCATTTCCAGGAAGCCAGATAAGATTGCCCCCCCCCCTTAGAGACTGAGCAGTTTTGGCTGAAAGGGTCCCCCTGTCGATGCCATGGTCATGGCGGTGGCCACCAGAAAGGAACTTGCTGATAAAATTATCTTTGTTCACCCCCTCCCCAGATTCGGGAAGCATGTCTGTGCTTCATTGACCTTTGCCTTAAGGTCTCTGAACTATTTGGCACATTTTACTAAACTTCAGAGGGATCTGATTAAGGAACTTTCAGGTACTCTTGCAAGAACCATGTCTGAAGATGTGAAATATTCTGTCACTTCTCAGCTGGCAACCCTACAATAGATTTCCAATTCGTCCATGAGGCTTATTTCTAACGTGGCAGAAGGAATCTCAAAGGCAGTGGGTTCAGGCATAGCCATTAGAAGACATGCCTGGATGCATTTGTGTGATTTTGCAGAGACTTTTAAGTCTATGTTCGTCAGTGCTCCTTTTGATGGTACCTTTCTCTTTGGCCCCAAAGTAAAAGATACATTGTCCAGGTGTGAGAAGGATGGAGAGACCCTTTTTGCCATGGACATATGTTTTTATACCCCCCCTCCCAAATTCTTTTTGAAAAATCATTGAGGGGTGGAAAGATGTGGTTCAAGAAATGACAAGGATCTTTTCAGGACACACAAGGAGGGTCTTTACCCAGAGGTGGGTGTAGGTTCAAATGGTAGACTCCGCCCTCACAGCAGAGGGGGCCTGCAACATCAAGGGTCCAGAGAATCTCTTAGCCATACCCTTCCAGCTGTCCTGAAAGGAGGCCTGATTGTCCCCTTCTGGAGGCAGTCAGGGGTCCATTTGTCCCTGCACTGGAGAGCCAGGCTAGAAATAAAGATACTTGGGTGTGGTGCAGAGGATCGTATCCAGAGGATGTATCATTCCATTTTCCTTTCTTCCTGTAAATTCCAGGAAAGTCCCCGATGTTCCACACATTCAGAGGGAACAAGCAGGCATTCAAACACAAAAGCTGCTAAATGAAAGAATCACCCAGGAGGTCCCCTCAGACCAGAAGGGATCCAGAACTTACTCAAGATTTTTTTTAGTGCCAAAGAAAACAGGCGACCGGAGACAAGTTCTGGATCTCAGCAGTCTGAACAACTTTGTTTGGAAGACTAAGTTCTGGATGGTCACGGATCAGTCCATTCTTCCACTTTTGGAAAAAGATGACTGGATGTGCTCGATGCATCTCCAGGATGTGTACTGTCATATAAAAATGAACCAGTTCAGGAAATTCTTGTGCTTCTGGCTAGGAGCCAGTCATTATTAGTTCAGATCGCCACCTTTTTCTCTCACCACAGCTCTTGGGGTGTTCACTAAATGCATGGCAGTGGTAGCAGCTCACTTGAGACTGCATGGATTCCGGGTGTTTTCTTCGTTAGACAACTGGCTCATCTCCTCCCAGACCAGGCATCAACTCATCATAGCAAGAGAAAAAGTAACCAAGAATTGTACGCTGTTAGGGATAACCATAAATTTCAAAAAATCACGTCTTCAGCCATTTCAAACTGTACAGTTTGTAGGAGCGCTACTTCACACAAGATCAACAATAGCTTATCTTCCTTTTTCCAAAGCTCAGACTTTAAGATTAAAAGTCAGCAAGATGGTTTGCAGTACCACAATCCCAGCCTAGTCCTACAAGCGCTGTGATTAATGGCGGCAGCAATACCCCTTGTTCCACTGGCCAGATTTCACATGAGGTTTCTTCAGTGTATGTTGGCATCTCAGTCATCGATACTTCAATTACCTCTATCCACTTCAGTGTGAATCACCAACTCATGCAAGAAAGATCTGATATGGTGGACCCAGTTGGAACAACTATTACAGGGCCATTTATTTGTCCCTTCTATGCCCAAAGCCATAGTGACCACGGATGCTTCCCAGCTTGGGGGGGGGTGGCTTTACCTGGGAAAGACAGTCGAAGGCATGTGATCCCTGAAGAGGCCAATTTGCATATCAGTGTTCTGTAGTTCAGAGCAGTGCTTTTAGCGTTGCAAGCCTTACAGGATGCTGTCTTGTCTGGAACAATTGCAGTACAAGCAGACAATATGTCCGTGATTTGGTACATCAGCAAACAAGGAGAAACCAAGTCGTACCCCCTATGTTGAGAAGCACTAAGAGTGTGGCAGTGGGCAGTCTCTTCCAGCTGCTTTCTCTTAGCAACGCACATTCCAGGGAAGACCAACATGCTAGCAGACAAATTTACAGGTGCATTTTGTTACCTTAAGAATGGTCCCTCAACCAGAAAGTAGCGGAAATGATTTTCCGCAAGTAGGGCCAGCTTTGCTGCAATCTTTTTGCATCTCCCCTAAACAAGTGCAGCAGCTACTTTGCCCTCATCCTTCCTCAGGGGTAGTCACCGAGAGATGCTGTTCTCCACGATTGGCCCCTCGGGTTACCGTATGCATATCCACCGATCCCTCTGATATCAAAAATCTTTCAGAAAGTTGCAAGGTTGAAGAGCAAAGCCATTCTCATTGCCCCCTTTTAGTTCAACAAATTTGGTTCCCTTTCCTGTGACCTCATTTAATCTATCAACTCTGGATTTTGGATCCAGCTCCAGACCTGCTGTCTCACCCGACAGAATTGATTCATCCAGACCTTCCAAAGCTCAAGCTGACAACTTGGTTTCTCCAATTCCAGTAATAGCCAGACAGCCTATGCTGGCTTCCCCTTGTTCGCCGAATTTGGTTATCTTCCTACAAACCATTTACAGGAAAAAGTTATGCTAGCAAATGGAAAAGATTTGTGCACTGGGCACTTCAAAAGGATGTGGACCCCTTCTCTGAACTGATTCACAGTGTCCTGGAGTTCTTGTCATTGCTTTTTGATCAAGAGGCCAGTTCTTCCACAGTAAAGGTTCAGTTAGTGATTTCCAATTTCCATGTTTGGTCTTGATGGTTCTTCCCTTGCTTCACATAAACTTTGTAAGACTTTTCTACAAGGAACACTTCTGTTGAGACCCCCAGTTAAAGATCCTACTGCACCGTGGGACTTAACTCTGGTGTACTGCAAGCTTTGCTCTATTTTGCCCTTCTAACCTGCAAATACTTGCAATCTAAAATTTCTGTCTTGGAAGACTTTGTTTTTAGTGACCATTACCTCTGCTAGATGAATTTCATAAATTCAGGCTTTGTTGGTGAAACCTCCATGTCTAATTTTTCATAAGGATAGAGTTACATTGCAAATAATACATCATTTTTGCCCAAAATAGTATCAGAATCCAACATTAACCAATCTATCAATCTACCAATTTTCCCCAAATCATACAAACAAAGGCGAATATTTGTTGTTTTCACTAGATGTGCGTAGACAGTTGCGTTTCTGTTTACACAAAACAAAAGACTTCAGAAATTCAAATTAGTTATTTGTTTCCTTTGCTGAAAGGAAATTGGGCAAGCCAAGTGTCTAGAGTTTCCCTAGCCAAATGGCTTACTAATTGCATCTCCTTCATTTATGATAAATTGAACTTGCCTTTAACTAAGCAGTTGCATGCTCACTATACAAGATTGATAGCAGCTTCCTCAGTGTTTCATTCAAGAGCTTCCACCAATGACATTTGTTCAGCAGCAACTTGGGCTTCACCTCATACCTTCATCTCTCATTACAAACTGGACTTGGTTTCTAGAAGTAGGGCATCATTTGGTTCAGTGGTGCTTAGGAATATCCTTCCTTGAAGCCCCGCCTCGAGATTCAAGCAGCTGGGGACTAGTTGAAGACAGAATGAAAATTTACGACATCAGATAAAGAAGTTATGTATTTACCATAAGGTTCCAGCTGTGTTGTCTATTTTCATTCTTCCTCAACTCCCCACCCACCAACCCCCAGCCGATGTTTTCTGGAAGAGCGAGTAGACAGAGCAAGTTTTTTGAGGTCTTTCCCTTGCATTCTATGGCTCCAGATATACCTTTGTGCTACCCTTATCTGCTGTACTACTGCTTAAGATTTTTTCCATAAGAATAAAGTGTCTATTCTTTTGCTGTAGTCTGCAAACAATATCTGAAGCAATAAGGGTTGGTGCATTCTAGGTCAGGGAGAAGCTCAAGAGTTCAAGGTTGCTACAAGCTTTTACAACGTCCAAGTCAGATCTGAGGGCTCGAATCTGAACCCATCAATTGAGGAAGAATGAAAATGGACAACACAGATGGAATGTTATGGTAAGTAAATAACTTTTCTCCCTTCTTTCAGATCTAGCCAAGAAAAATTACCACAAACTTCCTCACAGACTGGATCTACTCACATACAAGACAGGAGGTTATTTGATACATCTCAGCTGAAATCAACTTCAGCTGCCTGCCTAGATGTAAAAAAAAATCTTTTAGGCACCTGTTTTCTGAGGAGCTCTTGCAGGTACTAAAGGGGGCAAGAAAACCTGCTACTATGAAATCACTTATTAGCAAATGGAAGAAATGTTCTGGTTGGTGCAATGACAAGAACCAGGACCCTTTTAAGGCTAGTGTTTCTTTTTCTGCAATATTGTGTGTGAGCTGTTAACCTCTGGTCTTATTCCTGTAAGTCACTGAATTTTCTTTTAATTTTATAAACATAACAGTACACAGGATTGGACTGGATTTTTTAAATAAATGAATATGTAAAGAATTGTTTCTCTTTTGTTTGGGGGGGGGTTGACACATCAGCAGAGTCAAGATAGGGATTTTCCAAATTTTTGACGCACCGAGCCCAAAAAGTTCGCCATCACTGCCCTACTTGCTGGCATATCTATTGGCAAAATCTTTTTCATTCCAGTGTTGGCTTAATTTTTAGAATATTTTCTGTAACTTCATGAAAATAATATTCTGTGTGTTTTTTATTATTCTGTCTTAGGATCTGCATCCAAAAACCATTCTCTCTCTCTCTTCTTATTTCTTGAACTTTTCCTGCATCTTTATTTCTTTCCACTTTTAATTATAACCTTCTGTTTGTGTTATGTATAGGAGCCTTAACTGTGTAACTGTAAAACATCCGTTCAAATCAGGTAATCTTAAACCATCTTGATCTGTTGGGAGAATCAGTTTATTTCACTTAACTCTTTCCCTCACCGATAAATTTCTTCAACTCTTTATTAATTATTGTCCACAACTTCTCCTCTGGTTGAGAAAAATAAGCCTAACCTGTACTTAAAACTAAAAGGTATATGTTGTGTAGTCCAGTCTCACCTTCATTTTTATGTATGGGTTCAGAGCCGATCCTCAGCTCCGACTCGGCTGATTTATAAGCTCGAAGACTTCTGGTTGGCTCGTGGCTAAGCAGGTATCCCATAGTGCACCAGTACAAACCCCAGATCTCGTTTGCCGCGTCGACAAGTTTGGTTGTGCTTCTCTTGGCTCTGGCTCTGACTGTTAACTTTTTTCTTGCTTATATTGCTAAACTCTTGTTCAAAGTTATAATTAGTGTAGTACAATTGTTGTTGCATTAGTATTTGTTAGTGTAGGTTTACTAATTCTTAGGTAATTAGCTACCTTTGCACCCCTTGGTGCAAGCGTTGGCCTTGGGCCTGTTAATGTGCTTTGTGGTATCCTGTTTACCAGTTTTATACTTATCGTTAGTGTGGATAGCTTGATAACACTAGCGTTTTCTAATCTACAGTTTATAGAGCATTTTGGTTTTTGGCGGTTATCTGCTGGTGTTGATTCTTTACAGTGGTGGAGTTCAATGTTCAAAACTCCAGTTTCAGCTTCCTCTGTTAATCTTTAGCAGAGTAAGGGTTTTCTCTGTGTGTGAATTTTTGCTGGTCTGTTTAAGTTAGAACACCTAGCTGTCCCTTTCTTTTCTGGACTAGGCTGTTTTAGTTAGAGGACCTAGTCCTCGTGGTGTTCTTCCTTCTTCAGGGCTAGGCCCGTTTAAGTTAGAGGACCTAGTCCTCCCTTTTACTTCTCTTCTCCTTTCGTCCGTGTGTTATGTCTAAAGAGGTTAAGGAGCGCAAGCCTTTGGGCGTCAAGAAATGCATGAAGTGCTCCCAAAAAAATGTCTTTGACGGATGGTCATGGTCTATGTGTCTGTTGCTTAGGGGCCATCCATTTGCAAGAGACTTGCTTGTTTTGTCGTGCCTTCTCCCCTAGAGTGTTACAGGAGAGAAGGAACAAGCTAATTGTAAAGGGTCTTTTAAAGCCTTCCTTTGAGGAAACCTTGTCAAGCTCTTCCTCTTCTTCCAATTCCACTAAATCTGCTAAGTCTAAGTCTTCGAAAAGACCTTCTCCAGCACTGGCTGGTGTCTCGAAGCTGCCTCCTAAAGTGGCAAAATCGGCCACATCTTTGTATTATTGGTGTGTTCCCACATATCTTTAAATGTCATAACTTCCCATACTCATAAATACTTTATCTTGTCTTATTTCCCCATAAATATGGGTATTGCTGAACCAAGTCAAGAATAGGTACATAACTTATGACTATAGCCTTTAATTTATCTTCATTCATTTTTATATCCTGAAAAGACTTGAAACCATCTCAAATTGTTCTACAATGCTTAGATGTCCTTTTTCTGGAATTATCAAGTACAAAATAATATCATACACAAAGACAGCTTTTCTTGATTACCTTACCAGTTATACCCTTGAATTTTTAAGTCCCTTGTTTTCCTTGCCAGTTCTGAGTCCCTTGTTTTCCTTGCCGGTTTCGGAGTCCCTTGTTTTCCTTGCCGGTTTCGGAGTCCCTTGTTTTCCTTGCCGGTTTCGGAGTCCCTTGTTTTCCTTGCCAATTTCCGAGTCCCTTGTTTTCCTTGCCAATTTCCGAGTCCCTTGTTTTCTTTGCCAATAATTCTAAATATAAATCAAATAAAAAGATGAGAGGACAACCCTGCCTGGTTCTTCTATTCATATACAACTTGTTGGAAAGGAAGCCTCCCACTTTAATTTGTGCCTCCAGTCCTTCATATATCCTCTTAATATATACCCTTAATTAATCTTATTATTGTATCAGGGATTGTCGTACTCATAAAATCCCAGCTTACTCTGTCAAATGATTTTTCTGTGTCAAGACCTACCAAAACAGTGGTATTTTCTTCCATTCTGTTTCCCTCTAGATCATCAGTATTGTCAAATGTTTGTCTTCCCTCCATAAGACCACACTGATCCATATCTATCATTTTTTGAAACACCTTTGCCATTCTAGTCATGTTTTGATATGAGGCTGGGACTGATGAGTCTTTACCCACTTTTGATAATGCACACACTGCATATTTCTTCCAAGATTCTGGTGCTTCCCCTTCTCTTAAAATGCTGTTAAACATAGTTATTTGATGTGTGTCAAAGCTTTTAGTTAAATGCATGTTTCTGTGAAATATAATGTCTATCCAGTCTAGCTTAATTATTATACATTGAGGAATAACATGTAAATTCTGTCAAGAGTTCCTACTGCAGAACATATGTCTTCCATACCAAATATTTTCATACATTTTATCAGAAATTTACTCTTTTGTTGTATTTTTCATTCCATGTCCTCCTGATTTATCCTCACTATTGCAAATCAAGTTCTAGTTCCCACTAATAAGTAGTAGTCCCTGTTAAAAACTGATCATCTCCCCACAAATTTTCTTAACCTCCATAGAGCTTTTGGTGGAGTATAAATACATCCCAGCATAATTCTCATCCCTTGCCAATAGCCTCTTATTACCACAAGTATATAATTGTTGTCATTTTTCCCTCTTCTGTCGCTATTGGAGCCCATCTATTTATCTGTATTATCACACCACTTTGCCTTTCTCCATGATGTTCTGATGAATATCCATCTTGAAATCCTTCCTTTATCGAATTCACATGCTCATTTCTTTCCAGACGTGTCTCCTGCTTCATTGCTATTTCCACTCTACTTTTCTTTTTGTCCGTTCATGTAAGGCCATTTACATTGCAAGATGTTATGGATAGAGTAGCCATTATGATAGAAAGCTGTTGTCTCCACTTGTTGTAGATGACAGTTTTTTGAATGTGTATTTCCAACTTTTGTTTTTCAACTTTTGTCTTACATGCACACACTAATGTTTGACATGCTGATCTTTTATACAGTTTCTTTTTCTCATCTCCCTTTTGAACCTTTGTTACATTTCATAAGACTTTTTGCTGTAATTTAAATTATATAATGCTACAAACGATGGTGACAGCAGGATGCATGGCACTCATAAAAACATCCAATGAAACAAATATTTCAGCGCTTTAATAGGACACCTGCAAATTGGTAAGCACTTTCACCAAATAAACATTGGCTTCATCAGACTGTAATAGTGATAAAACACATAAACACACATCATTAAATAGTCAAAAGTTAATTAAAACCATTTCAAATTCACCAATGATGTTCCCCTTCCCATAACGATCCACATTTCATGTACTAAATGCATACGTCCTAATGACATCATCACGTCTTAAAGTAGACGAGTTCAAATGCATACAGTGTTATATATTAAGACTCTACAAAACAACAACAATAGATAAATAAAATAAAACATATACATGGGTCAAATTCCATAAAACCAGTTGGCAAGTAGGTCCTACCCCCATAAACCTCTCTTATCAAGTATTGGTCTAATGGATTACCATACTGTTCATCATGCTTCTAGATCTCTCCTTTTAAGGATGAGCTGAGACAGGTCATTTCAAATTACTCCCTTGAGACCTTCTTTAGACAGGCTTTCCGTAAAGACTTACAAAAGATGAGGCGGGCATTTTTTTTTTTTCTGTGGGAGTTCCCTTGATACTGGCTGTTGCTTTTTTTTTTGTGGAGGTGGGAGGCAGTACAGATGTTCTTCGTGTTTTACTGTTGCAGTCATCACACTTGGGTTATCTGCCTGCAGGTAGCCCTCAGTCGGCCTGAATACCAAAGACTTAGTATTTCTGCGTCGGTTGCTGTCGGTCCAGGACTGACGTCAGGTCGTCAGGGGTATAAAAACAGGCAGCCGATGCCATTACATCAGTCTTTCTTGCCGAGGAGCCCAAAGAAAAAGCAGTTTGCACGAGTGCCGGTTGGCCGCTACCTGAGTTTTCGTTTCCAAATTGAATCATCCTAAAGTCTTCTAAAGCTAACTACCCCATTGGGGATTCTTTTATCTTGCTCTAACTGATGTCAGAAAAAGTTAACAATTGTCTCACCTGTGGAAAGCAAATACCACACCAAGATTTCCTTTCTTAGTGCATCATCTGTTTAGGCCCAGACCACGATGTACCTCGCTGTCAGTTTTGTGCCTTGTTCAATGCACAAATTATTCATTGTTTAGCCCTTATTGTCACTAAATATTTTCGTTCTTCATCTCCGTATTCCAGAATGGCTTCGGTAAGCCATCTGACTACCGATCTTCCCAAAAAACGTAAGGATAAAGACAGAGACAGACCGCACAGGTCCAAAACTGCCGACGACGCTTCCGTTAAGCTAGTCGCCAGTTCGCCTGTATTCAGTGAGGTGCTTTTGCAGCCTCTGATGCCCGCTTCAGTGGATTCGCAGGCCTCTACAGAGACCCGTTCGGAGTCCGGTATGCTGTGAGACTGTTCTTCGACTACAGAACTTGCAGATGCCTCTACCTTGGATGGGTCCAGAGCCGCTGAGCAGGCACTGGCTTCTGAGGAAGTTCTTCGCTCTACCGATATTCGACACAAACCGACAACTTCTTTCACACCTTCAGTTCTGTCTAAAACTACGGGGTTTCTAAGGCCAAGAGTACGAGCTGCTACAAAAAAAACGTTAGCCTAAACTCAAGCACCTACTTCCTTGCCACAACATCAAAATGCTTAAAATGGCAGAAGACCTTATTATGCTGATTAGAGGAAGCCAGCCTTCCCCTGCTAAGAGAAAAATAGACCAACTTCAACAGACCAAGAGTCTAATGACTCTGAGGTATCTGATTATGAAGACATGCTTTTATCTGCTTATGAGGATTCAGATGCAGAGGAATCCTTTCCCTCTGCTTCTCCTCCAGAGGATTTTTCTTTTGGTGAAACCTTACATATTTTAAGAGAGCATTTCCACTGGGAATGCCAAGACTATTCTCAGTCCAAAAAGAGACTCGGGAGAATTTCTAGATTTGCCACAACATAGGCCTTTAGCAATACCCCCAGTCACGGATGTTGTGGATGATGTCTTTATGGAATCCAGTATAACTCCTGACACTTTACCCCCTGCTCCTAGGAAACCAGACCAGTACTACAGAGTTCCTGACTCTCTCAAATTCCTTTTCAAAAATCCTACTGCTGACCCAGAGGTTATCTCCCAGGGGCCTAAAGGTATCAAAACACCTACAGCTAAGAATCCCACCCCTTCGGACAGGGATTCCAGAGCTTTAGACAGATGGGGTAAGAAAGTATAAACCTTTGCATCACTCATCATTTGGGCTTTGAATTGCCAGTTTCACATGCTGAAGTACCAGCAACATATTATGGAACTTATTAAGCAAAAATTAGCTACCTTTATAGACTGTGCAGAAAATAAAGAATTACAGCTTATCCATTCTGCAAGCCAAGTCAGCAAGCATGCTTTGCAATGTGGCTTTCACACCCTAGAAGCATCTTGCAGGGCAGCAGTCACTGGTTCTGTACTGAGAAGGCATGCTTGGCTTAAGGAGCAGACCTTGTCAAATCAAAATTACTAGACGCTCCTTTGAACAAGGACAATCTGTTTGGCACCAAAGCAGAAGAGGTTCTTAAAAAGATGGAAGAAAAAGCAAAATCTGTGCAGACAGTCAAAGACTTCTTGCAAGTACAGCCTCCTAGATTCAGTAGACATTGCCCTTCAAAGCATTGGTCCTTTCCAGCCCCCTCAAGGCCATCTCAAACTAGACCCAGGGGAAACAGACGCCTCAGACTACAGTCTCAGGGTATGCAGAGATCTAAGCAATGGAATGCCTCCACTTCAAAAACAGGGAGTGCTAAGCCACCCTGTTACGGAAAGAATTCACAATGACTTCTGAACTCCACTCCTCACCTCTGCCCAACTGCTCGTGCCCCTAGGAAACTATATCATGCAAAAAACTGGACTTCCATCACCAAAGACCGATGGGTCCTCACCATTGTATCCCATTGTATCCCAGAGGTACAAATTTTGCTTCCACTCACTGCCAACCCCAAAAGGGTTCCCAGACCTTCCTCCAAACCATTGGGCAGAGGCACAAAACCAAGTTCAATACCTGCTCTCCATAATGGCAATTCAACCTGCTCCTGTGGAACAGATAGGTCAAGGGTTCTATTCTAGACTTTTCCTAATACCCAGAAAAGAGGGCACCTGTCACCCAATCCTAGATCTTTCCATTCTAAACACCTTCCTGGTGGTACCAAAATTCAAAATGCTTACCCTTCAGCAGCAGCTTTCTATGCTGGCCAAAGATGCCTGATTAGCCACCCTAGACCTAAAAGAAACCTGTCTGCACATCCCTATCAGGGACTCATGCAAGAAATGCATACGCATCGGATCTATGCATTATCAGTTCTCTGCACTTCCCTTTGGCTTATCCACTAGAGTATTCACAAAATGCCTGGCTCCAGCCATTGCCTACTGCCGACAGAGAAAAATTCAAATGTACCCCCACTTGGACTGCCAGATTCAGGCAGACAGGAAATGCTGTTGCAGCACCTGACATTTGTAAAAAACCTTCTAACCTCCCTGGGGGGTACACTGTCAACGAAAAGAAATCAAAACTAGTCCCCAGTCAAAAGATTGTATTCCTGGGAGTACGCTTGGGACACAGTATCCCAGATGGCATTCCTTACTCCAGAAAAACAAGCCTATCTGACAGGCTACTTCACTCAAATGGCCACCAGAACCCAGCTATCCGCAAGGAAAATCCTGCAGGCCCTAGGGTTCATGGCCTTTTGCATCCTACTAATTTCTTATGCCAAACTGCATATGAGGAAACTTCAGTGGTACTTAAAAAGTCTTTGGTGCCAACATTCTCAGGACCTGGAAACTGTCATTCCTATCATGCCTTGTCTAAGGAAAGAGTTTCTTTGGTGGGCAGCAGCATGCAAACACAACAAGGGACTTCCCTTTACTCAACCCCACCCTGCCCAGACCCTAACCACAGACACATCAGACTATGCCTGGGGGGCACACCTGGATGACAAGTCTATTCAGGGCCACTGGAGCCCAAATCAAATTAATCTGCACATCAACCAAAAAGAGATGCTAGCTGTTCAGCACGCTCTAAAAGCTTTCAGATCCCTACTCTCACCAGGACCCCTGCTAATAAAAACAGACAACACCACAGTTATGTGGTACATCAACAAGCAGGGGGAAACCCACTCTTACCCACTCTGCGGGCTAGCCATTGCCCTGTGGAACACGGCCTTGGATATGCAGGTCCATCTGCAAGCTCAATTCCTGCCAGGCAAACAAATCTCACTGGCAGATGACTTAAGCAGAAATCTCCTAGAACCACACAAGTGGCAATTAGAGCCCAGCACCTTCAGCCTTCTGATTCAGAAATGGGGGACCCCAGAGGTGGATCTCTTTGCCTCCCCCTGCAATCACCAGCTCAGCAAATTCTGCACCAGGACACCTCACAGCAGGGCCTGGAAAGTGGATGCCCTATCCTTCCAGTGTGTAAACCTCTCAATCTATGCATTTCCCCCTCTGCTCCTTTTCTCAAGAATATTGCTCAAGATAAGACAGGACAGACCAAGGGCAATCATAATTGCCCCGGACTGGCCATGCCAGCACTGGTACCCACTACTGCGCAGTCTGTCACCAGTGCCACCCTGGCACCTACCCCAAAGCCAGACCCTCCTCACTCAGCAGGGGGGACAGATCTTGCATCTGCAACTGCAAACCCTGAATCTTGCAGCCTGGCTTATTCCTTGAATTCTCCCCCAGTGACCAGCCTAAGCAAGCAGGTGCTGGACGTCATTCTTGAAGCCAGAAGACCCAGTACAAAGAAATCCTATGCTGATAAGTGGAAAATGTATTGCTCCTGGATTCAATCTAAAGGAGAGGACACAACTCTGCCCTTCCCTACCTCTAATCCTGGACTACTTAGCAGAGCTACTCCACAGAGGCCTATCCTTCTCCTCCTTTAAGATCCATGCCTCTGCCATCTCGGCTCATTACAACACTGAGCCACCCCTCTACTCTCACCCTCTCTTCAAACTGTTCCTGAGAGGGGCAAACAACTTAAGGCCACCAAGGAGAGCACCCACCCCTGCTTGGGACCTTTGTACTGGAAAAGCTCACGCTACCCCTTTTTGAGCCTGCAGCGTCAGCAGAGTTAAAATTCCTCTCTCGGAAAACAGCATTGTTTTGGCCATCACTTCAGCTAGAAGAGTGTCTGAGCTACAAGCACTTTTGGCTGTGGAACCCTTCATTATTTTTCGTGCTGAGAGGGTCTCCCTCGGGATTAATCCTTCCTTTATGCCTAAAGTGGTGTCCAGTGTGGCTGTCAACTAATCTATCCATTTGCCAACCTTCTTCCCTAATCCTCAAAATAAAGGGGAAAGGATCCTGCACTCCTTGGACATGCACAGACAGCTCAGATTCTACCTTGATAGGGCTAAGCCCTTCAGGAAATCTGACCAGTTATTACTTACTTTTGCACCAGGGGCAGAGGGCAAGGCCATTTCATAACAGACAATTTCCAAATGGATAGCACACTGTATCCATTTCTGCTACAAACACCATGGGAAACCAACCCCTCAGGGGTTCAGAACACATTCCACTAGGGCAACTTCTATTTCTACAGCATTCCTCAGGGGAGTCCCTATCAGGGACATTCTGGAGGATGCTACCAGGAGTTCTGTACACACCTTCACCAGGCATTACCACCTGCCTATATTTTCCAAATCCAGGGCGGGTTTTGCAACTGCAGTCCTGCAGGGCATACTAGCCAGCCCAAACTCTTCTTGACTGCCTCCACTCTTTCTTCAGCTTTAGGAATCAACTCAAGTGTGATGATTGCAACAGTGAAACATGAAGAACATAGTACAGTTGTGTACACTTAGCATAAATGTAGATGTTCGAGTGTATTCACTGTTGCAGTCCTGGTTTCCCTCCCTCCAGCCCCCTTCTCTCTCTCTCTCTCCTCTCTGTGTATATTACTCACCTCTTCCAGGGGTATTGGTATTTTCTTTTTACTGGTGGTGATTTTCCCACCATAGCTTAGCTCCCTATTAGGGGGGTCCTGTCATTTGGGACAAGAAAAACTGATGTAATGGCGTCGGCTGCCAGTTTTTATACCCCTGCCGACCTGACGTCAGTCCTGGAGCGACAGCAACCGACGCAGAAATACTAAGTCTCTGGTATTCGGGCCGACTTAGGGCTACCTGCAGGAAGATAACCCAAGTGTGATGACTGCAATAGTAAATACACTCGAACATCAACATGTATGGTAAGTGTACACGACTGTACTTTCCCAAATAAGAAACCCCATCGTACAGCATAAGGAGGGCATGCAAACATCAGGAAGCATTTCCATTCATGTTGTTCCATGTATTCATCCACACAGTCTCCTAAAAGATGTACTCCAGAGTCACTGCTGTAGCCATACAGCCTACATCACAAATTACTTGTAATGTGGAGTATCTTCAAGTGACTCCAAGGACTGTGTGGTCTACACAGAGCCTTTGCAATGGTTGAAAATTGAACTCCTCAATAGGAGCATAGTGCCATTTCTTCATTTAGAGAGTGGCAGAGAACTTATTTCCTTCCTCATCCTTGTTCTGAAAGGGATGAGAGATTTCACAATAAATTAGCAGCATGCATCCATTGCTAATTTGATGCTGACCATCAAGGGGAATGTCCCTTGATGTCAGTAGACATAAAGGATGTCTTTTGGCATGCCAGTGTCTGGAGTCTCCACAGGAAGTTCAGTTGGTTTATTTGATGTTCGCCATGTTTCACTGTTGCAGTCATCACATTTGAGTTATCCCTGTCAGGGTAGCCCTCGGCCGGCCCAAATACCAGAGACATAGTATTTCTGCGTTGGTTGCTGTTGCTTGAGGACTGACGTCAGGTTGTCAGCGGTATAAAGTAAGGCAGACGATGCCATTACACCAGATGTTCTTCATGTTTCACTGTTGCAGTCATTACAATTGGGTAATCTGCTGGCATGTTGCCCTCACTTGGCCTGAATTCCAAAGTATTGGGTCCTGTGTTGGTTGCTGTCTCCTCTTCCATGACATCAGGTCATCAGGGGTATAAAACAAGCAGCCGACGCCATTTTCTTTAGTCTTTCTTGCCGCATGGTGCCCGAAGCAGAAGCATTTCGCAAGTGCCGGGCAGCCGACTCCTGAAATTTTCGAGTTCGAGTTTCAGAACCGAAGTCTTCACTAAAGCTAAGTACCCCGTTGGGGAAACTTTCTTCTTGCTCCATACCAATGTCAGAAAAACTTAATAATTGTATTACTTGTGGGAAGCAAATACCTCATAAGGATTTCCATTTATACTGTATTCCTTGCCTAGGCCCTGATCACAACATGCCTGGCTGTCGGTTTTGTGCTAGATTTAACCAACGCACTATTAAGCGTCGTTATATTTTTGCCTCAAAATATTTTGGAAGCAGATTTAACTACCCAGAAATGTCGTCGGATAGCAATCCGACTACCGGAGTACACAAAAAACGCAAAGAAAAGGACAGAGACATACAGTCGAGGTCCAAAACCGACTACGAAGCTTCTCCTAAGTCAATCGCCGGTTCGCCGGTACTCAGTGAGGTGCTTTCGCAGCCCCTGATACCCGCTACTTTCGAGTCGCAGGCCCCAAACGAGACGCATGTGGAGTCCAGCACACCATGTGATACTCAAAGTATTGGACCCACGGATGTATCTCCCTCGGATGGGTCCAGAGCCGCTGAGCAGGCACCGGCTTCTGAGGGTGTATTCAGGCCTCAACATTTTTATATCAAACCGACGACAGATGCAAAACCAAAGACAAAAGCAACTTCTAAAGCTAAAAAACTGATGCATGAGCCATGTGCACAGGCTGCTATGCCTAAAAAGCAGATGATCAAAATGGCTAAAGACCTTATTACCTTGATCAGGGGTTCCCAACCCCCTCCTGATAAGAGGCTTAGGCAAGACACTGATTATGAATCTTCAGATCAGGTTTCTATTTCTTCGGATTCCTCTTCTGATCAGGAATTGTCTATATCTCCCTATGAGGATTCTGTTGCAGAGGAGTCTATCCCATCTGCATCACCTCCTGAGGATTATTCATTTGGAGAAACCTTGCATACTTTGAGGAAGCATTTTCACTGGGAGAGTCAAGATTTCTCAGAATCAAAAAAGAGGCTCAGGGATTTCCTTCTTCTCCCTCAGCACAGGCCTTTAGCCATACCCCCTGTTTTAGACATTGTGGATGATGTGTTTTCGGAGTCAAGCTTGACCCCTGAGTCCTTACATCCGGCTCCCAGCAAGCCTGACAGATATTACAGGGTCCCTGACTCACAAATTTGTATTTAGAAACCCTGCTGCTGATCCTGAAACTATTTCACAGGGTCCAAAAGGAGTTAAGGCCTCAACAGCAAAAAATCCTACCCCCCTGACAGAGATTCAAGGGCACCAGATAGATGGGGGAAAGGTTTATACATCTGCAACCTTGGCAATTAGGGCCTTAAACTGCCAGTTTCATATGCTCAAGTATCAACAACATGTTATGGGATTGCTGAAACAGAAAATGATGTTGTTTTCTGAATGTGCAGAGAATAAAGAATTGCAGGAATTATTGCATGCAGCTGGACAAGTTGGAAAGCATACTTTGCAATGTGGTTTTGATTCCTTAGAGGCCTCCTGCAGGGCCGCAGTTACTGGATCTGTGATTAGGAGGCATGCCTGGCTAAAAGAGCAAAATTTGCTTGATCATGTTAAAGCTAAATTACTGGATGCACCTTTACAGCATGATACTCTGTTTGGTATTAAGGCAGAAGAGGTTTTAAAGAAAATGGAAGACAAAGCTAAGTCTATGCAAACTGTAAAAGACTTCTTACAAGTGCAGCCACCAAGATTCAATAGACACTGGCCTACAAAAAAATGGTCCTTTCCTGTGTCCGACAGAGCTCAAAGGGGCAAATCCAGATGCCCTAAGGGTTCCAGATACCAGGCACAAGATTCTTACAGGTCAAAGCAATGGGGTGCTTCTACCTCCAAATCTGGAGGAGATAAAGTGCAACCCTACAGAAAACAGTCCCAATGACTTCCCTCTGCATTCACCAAGCACTTACCTTTTGGCAGCACCCTTAGGGGAAAAATTAGCACTTTTTGCTCAAAATTAGCAGTTAATAACCCAGGACAAGTGGGTGCTAAACATAGTATCACAGGGATACAAATCCCATTTCCATACTCTGCCAATGGCAAACGGTTGGCCGGATCTGCCCAAAAATCAATGGGCAGAGGAACAGAAACAGGTTACATCCCTCATGGATATGGGGGCCATTCAGCCAGTACCAAAACAGGAAAAAGGACAAGGTTTTTACTCAACTGTTCTTGGTACCCAGAAAGGACAAGGCCTGGCGGCCAATACCGGATGTATTAATTTTGAACACATACCTGGACATTCCAAATTTCAAAATGCTGACTTTGCAGCAGCTTCTGCCCATGCTGGGCAAGAATGCTTGGCTGGTGACATTAGACCTAAAAGCGGCATACCTGCATGTCCCAATAAGGGAGTTGTGCAGAAGATACCTCCATTTCAAGGCTGGCTTAATGCATTACCAATTCTCTGCACTGCCCTTTTGCTTATCTACTGCGCCCAGGGTCTTCACAAAATGCCTGGCACCAGTGATTGCATTTTGCAGACAAAGAGGAATGCAAATATATCCTTACTTGGACGACTGCCTTATTCAAGCAGAGAACAAGGACATTCTTCTTCAACACCTGGCATTTGTGAAAAGGCTTCTAACATGCCTAGGGTACACAATAAACGAAAAAAAATCACAACTGGTACCCTCTCAAAAGAGAACATTCCTGGGTGCAAGCTTGAATACAACTGCCCAGATGGCTTTCCTCAAACCAGACAAACAAAGGCAACTGACTACTTAGTTCAAACTGCTGGCAACAAAGACCCAGTTATCTGCAAGAAAAATTCTGCAGGCTTTGGGCTTCATGGCATCCTGCATTCTGCTAATTCCATATGCAAGACTGCATATGAGGAAACTTCAATGGTATCTAAAAAGTGTTTGGACTCAACATTACCACAGCCTGGAAACATTAATTACCCTCATTCCCTGCCTGCAACAGGAGTTTCGATGGTGGGCAAAAGCCTGTCACCACAACACGGGACAGCCATTCACCTTACACACAGCCAGGCAGACATTGACAACAGATGCATCAGATTATGCCTGGGGGGCCCATATGGCAGGAAGATGTATTCAGTGCACATGGTCCGCAAGTCAAATGCGTCTACATATGAATCAAAAAGAGATGCTAGCTGTTCAGAACGCCCTGACAGCCTTCAAGGATCTACTTCATCCAGAACAACTACTGATAAGGACGGACAATACTACAGTTATGTGGTACATAAACAAGCAGGGAGGCACACATTCCTACCCCCTCTGCAGGCTAGCCATGAACTTGTGGGACACAGCATTGACTTACCAAGTATATCTGCAAGCACAATTCTTGCCAGGAAGGACAAATACTCTGGCAGATGAACTAAACAGAAACCTAATGGATCCCCACGAGTGGAAATTGGATCCACAAGTCTTCACTATGATAACAAGGAACTGGGTATGCCCAGACATAGACCTATTTGCCTCCCCTCACAACTACCAACTACAGAAATTCTGCACAAGGACTTATCACAAGCAAGCATGGAAAGTGGATGCTCTATCTTTCAGCTGGAAAGACCTAACAGTATATGCCTTTCATCCTCTGCCTCTCCTCCCCAAGGTACTCCTCAAGGTCAGACAAGAGAAACCAAAAT